>NC_143049.1:43615000-43857500 GCF_057628025.1 Oncorhynchus mykiss | reverse complement strand
AGTCACAGTACAGGACCCCTGTCACAGTGTCAGTCACAGTACAGGACCCCTGTCACAGGGTCAGTCACAGTACAGGACCCCTGGAGCAGGGTCAGTCACAGTACAGGACCCCTGTCACAGGGTCAGTTACAGTACAGGACCCCTGGAGCAGGGTCAGTCACAGTACAGGACCCCTGGTGCAGGGTCAGTCACAGGGTCAGTCACAGTACAGGACCCCTGGAGCAGGGTCAGTCACAGTACAGGACCCCTGGAGCAGGGTCAGTCACAGGGTCAGTCACAGGGTCAGTCACAGGGTCTGTCACAGTACAGGACCCCTGGAGCAGGGTCAGTCACAGTACAGGACCCCTGGAGCAGGGTCAGTCACAGTACCAGCAGAGATGTTAAACCAGCAGAGATGTTAAACCAGCAGAGATTTTAAACCAGCAGAGATGTTAAATCAGCAGAGATTTTAAGCCAGCAGAGATGTTAAACCAGCAGAGATGTTAAATCAGCAGAGATTTTAAACCAGCAGAGATGTTAAATCAGCAGAGATTTTAAACCAGCAGAGATGTTAAAGCAGCAAATATGTTAAATCGGCAGAGATGTTAAACCAGCAGAGATGTTAAATCAGCAGAGATTTTAAACCAGCAGAGATGTTAAAGCAGCAAATATGTTAAATCGGCAGAGATGTTGAACCAGCAGAGATGTTAAATCAGCAGAGATGTTAAACCAGCAGAGATGTTAAACCAGCAGAGATGTTAAACCAGCAGAGATGTTGAACCAGCAGAGATGTTAAACCAGCAGAGATGTTAAACCAGCAGAGATGTTAAACCAGCAGAGATGTTAAACCAGCAGAGATGTTAAACCAGCAGAGATGTTGAACCAGCAGAGATGTTGAACCAGCAGAGATGTTGAACCAGCAGAGATGTTAAACAAGCAGAGATGTTAAACCAGCAGGGATGTTAAACCAGCAGAGATGTTAAACCAGCAGAGATGTTAAACCAGCAGAGATGTTAAATCAGCAGAGATGTTGAACCAGCAGAGATGTTGAACCAGCAGAGATGTTAAACAAGCAGAGATGTTAAACCAGCAGGGATGTTAAACCAGCAGAGATGTTAAACCAGCAGAGATGTTAAACCAGCAGAGATGTTAAACCAGCAGAGATGTTAAAGCAGCAGAGATGTTAAACCAGCAGAGATGTTAAACCAGCAGAGATGTTAAACCAGCAGAGATGTTAAATCAGCAGAGATGTTGAACCAGCAGAGATGTTAAACCAGTAGAGATGTTAAACCAGCAGAGATGTTAAACCAGCAGAGATGTTAAACCAGTAGAGATGTTAAACCAGCATAGATGTTAAACCAGTAGAGATGTTAAACCAGTAGAGATGTTAAACCAGCAGAGATGTTAAACCAGTAGAGATGTTAAACCAGCAGAGATGTTAAATCAGCAGAGATGTTAAACCAGCAGAGATGTTAAATCAGCAGAGATGTTGAACCAGCAGAGATGTTAAATCAGCAGAGATGTTGAACCAGCAGAGATGTTAAACCAGTAGAGATGTTAAACCAGTAGAGATGTTAAACCAGCAGAGATGTTAAACCAGTAGAGATGTTAAACCAGCAGAGATGTTAAACCAGCAGAGATGTTGAACCAGCAGAGATTTTAAACAAGCAGAGATGTTAAACCAGCAGAGATGTTAAACCAGCAGAGATGTTGAACCAGCAGAGATGTTAAACCAGCAGAGATGTTAAACCAGCAGAGATGTTAAACCAGCAGAGATGTTAAACCAGCAGAGATGTTAAACCAGCAGAGATGTTAAACCAGCAGAGATGTTAAACCAGCAGAGATGTTAAACCAGCAGAGATGTTAAACCAGCAGAGATGTTAAACCAGCAGAGATGTTAAACCAGCAGAGATGTTAAACCAGCAGAGATGTTGAACCAGCAGAGATGTTAAACCAGCAGAGATGTTAAACCAGCAGGCCTCTGGACGGTTGCCAGACACTTAATTTCCTTCTATCTATCACCAGACCTGGTAATTGTACAAACAACCTTCTGGCTATGGATCCTCTGTAAATAGATGAACTTGCCGCCCAGCAGAGGGCAGATTTAGAAACGTAGGTATCCTGCGTGCCACAAGACACCTGTTATACAGGTGCGCGAGCGTTGCAAAATAAATGTTGAAATCTATGTTATTCAATTATTGCATCCACATTGCTCGCAAGCGCCAACGAGCGTCTGCGTTGCCAAGGGCTAAAATAGAACCGCAAGCTAGCTAGCTAAATTGCCATAATGTCAAATGCTTTTCAACGTGTCCCCAAATTAATGTAATTGGTTCAGAGTTTGTTTTGATATTTTAACCTGCGTGTCGTGATTGCGTTTGGTGTGGGGGGGGTGCAAAATAAATGTATGCATGATGACGCACGAGAGCAGCCGGTTTGGGTTCCGTGTTAGTCCACCTAGCTAAAGCCTCTGCCTTACAGCTCAGAGAGCCAATGCAAGTCCTTAGGAGTCAGACGACGTTACCTACCTCTGCTACAATGATATCATACCTCATGGTCAGGTTAAAAGGGTTAGGTCTATGTGTGTGTGTGTGTGTGTGTGTGTGTGTGTGTGTGTGTGTGTCGTACCTCCTGGTCAGGTGATATGGCGACAGAGAAGACTTTAACCCCGTGTTGCCTGGCCTCATTGGCAGCTTCCTGTATCCCCCCACAGGGCTCCTTGTAACCTGTTAGAGGATGACCGTCCGTCACCACGACGATGTACTTATTCTCCTGGTAGTGGGAGCCCCTGAACACACACACAGTGAAGGAAGGAGAATGAAAAACAGTGTGGTCAGAGGGCAATTAGGGAGCGTTACTTAGTTAGTTGGTAGTTATCTCATCGCTGCAACTCCCACACGGACTCGGGAGAGGCGAAGGTCATGAGCCATGCGTCTTTCGAAGCACAACCCCAACCAAGCCGCACTGCTTCTTGACACAAGGCCCATCCAACCCGGAAGCCAGACGCACCAATGTGTCGGAGGAAACCCCGTACACCTGGCGACCTGGTTAGCGTGCACTACGCCCAGCCTGCCACAGGAGTCGCTACTGCGCGATGAGACAAGGATATCCCTGCTGGCCAAACCCTCACTAACCCAGACGATGCTGGGCCAATTGTGTGCCGCCACATGGGCCTCCCGGTCGCGGCCGGCTGCGACAGAGCCTGGTCTCCACCCAGAATCCCTGGTGGAAACAGCCAGCACTGCGACGCAGTGCCTTAGACCACTACGCCACCCGGGAGGAGGACATGAGCATTTCTAACAATATAAGAGTGTGTGTGTGTGTGTGTTACCCTATGAGCAGCTCAGCGATGCCTCTCTTGATGGCACAGTCAGTGTGTGTTCCCTTGCCGATGTAGCTGATGCCTTTGATGTCACTGATGAGCGCCTGTCGCTCGGTGGCGATATCACTCAGCTGGCGCACTAAGATGATCTCATCAGAGTAGTGCAGCGCTCCGGAGTTCCAAGTCAGGGAGCGGTCACATGGCTGGCGCCTAGCAACAAGGATATTAGACAGAGAGAGAAATAGATATGTCAAATCACACAAAACAATGTAACTACAGGTAAATTACTTTTACCATTACAGTAAGTCTCAAACAGGACCTACAGGACCTACCTATAACAGGACCTACAGGACCTAACTATAACAGGACCTACCTATAACAAGACCTACCTATAACAATATCTACCTATAACAGGACCTACCTATAACAAGACCTACCTATAACAGGACCTACCTATAACAATATCTACCTATAACAGGACCTACAGGACCTACCTATAACAGGACCTACAGGACCTACCTATAACAGAACCTACCTATAACAGGACCTACCTATAACAGGACCTACAGAACCTACCTATAACAGAACCTACCTATAACAGGACCTACAGAACCTACCTATAACAGAACCTACCTATAACAGAACCTACCTATAACAGGACCTACCTATAACAATATCTACCTATAACAGGACCTACAGGACCTACCTATAACAGGACCTACAGGACCTACCTATAACAGAACCTACCTATAACAGGACCTACCTATAACAATATCTACCTATAACAGGACCTACAGGACCTACCTATAACAGGACCTACAGGACCTACCTATAACAGAACCTACCTATAACAGGACCTACCTATAACAGGATCTACCTATAACAGGACCTACAGGACCTACCTATAACAGGATCTACCTATAACAGGACCTACAGGACCTACAGGACCTACCTATAACAGGATCTACCTATAACAGAACCTACAGGACCTACAGGACCTACCTATAACAGGATCTACCTATAACAGAACCTACAGGACCTACAGGACCTACCTATAACAGGATCTACCTATAACAGGACTTACAATTTTAGAAAAAATGGTTCCAAAATGCTGTCCCCATAGTAAATGCTGTCCCCATAGTAAATGCTGTCCCCATAGTAAATGCTGTCCCCATAGTAAATGCTGTCCCCATAGTAAATGCTGTCCCCATAGTAAATGCTGTCCCCATAATAAATGCTGTCCCCATAATAAATGCTGTCCCCATAGTAAATGCTGTCCCCATAGTAAATGCTGTCCCCATAGTAAATGCTGTCCCCATAGTAAATGCTGTCCCCATAGTAAATGCTGTCCCCATAGTAAATGCTGTCCCCATAGTAAATGCTATTTTGGGTTCCAGGTAAAACTATATTGGGTTCCATGTAGAACCCTCTGTAGAAATGGAGCTACATGGAACCCTAAAGGGTCCTACTTGGAACCAGAATCGTTATAGTTGCAACCAAAAAATTGTTCTTCAAAAGGTTCCCTTATGGGGACAGCCAAAGAACCCTTCAAGGGTTGGGTTTTGTGAATAATCCAACATATTGGTTTGGATTACACAAACATGGATTAATTTATCCAACATTTGGGTTTACATTCATTTTCATGCTGGGTTGACCCAGCAGCTGGGTCTTTTTTAATCTAATCCATAGGTTATTTTCAGGAAGCCAGCATATTAGGGGCGTGGCTTTCAGATAGTTGTTTTTGGCCACTTGTGAGAGTAAATGTCATTCCCGTTCCATCATGTTAATTTTAACATTTAAAATTTAAAAAACCCTGAATATTTGTGCATATTACATATTCTAATACAATATGAATAATTTGACATTGCTCACAACATTTTGTAACAAAGTCGTAACTATCCCAACATTGGTATAGTCATAAGCTTTTGAGGAACTCATACATTTGTTTAAGCTTAATTAAAGCTACAAAAGTGTCAGTGTTGAACCTTAACAATACAACAGGGATAAACAGAATTACATTTACTCTCACAGGAGACCAAAAATAACTATCTGAAAGCCACGCCCCTACCATGATACACCTCCAGTCTTCTGATCTGACCCACTGGGTCATATCTTAATAACCCAGCGTCAACAACCCACACTTGCTCCTTTTAAAGAAACAACCCAATTAAGTTACCCAAAGCCTTCAACCCAGCAGTTGGGTCATCCAAACAAGGCACCATTTTTGCAAATGGACACATTGTACTCATCAAGTAGTATCAGTGTTCCGTAATCGACAGTCATAGTGTGTGTGTGTGTGTGTGTGTGTGTGTGTGTATGTGTGTGTGTGTGTGTGTGTGTGTGTGTGTGTGTGTGTGTGTGTGTGTGTGTGTGTGTGTGTGTGTGTGTGTGTGTGTGTATGTGTGTGTGTGTGTGTGTGTGTGTGTGTGTGTGTGTGTGTGTGTGTGTGTGTGTGTGTGTGTGTGTGTGTGTGTGTGTGTGTGTGTATCTTACATATCCTTGAGCTCCATGATGAAGCGTTCAGTAAAGCTCTTGATCTGGTCGATGTAGAAGTTGGGAGGTTTGGCCCTCAGAGCAACACTCTCAGACGTGTCCAGCACAAAGAACAGGTCCACCGGACACTCTGAACACACACCGAAGTAAACATGAACATAGGAAATATCTTCAACAGAAACAAACACCTGACACCTGTATATGGGGCGGCAGGGTAGCCTAGTGGTTAGAGCTAGTTCAAATCCCTGAGCTGACAAGGTACAAATCTGTCGTTCTGCCCCTGAACAGGCAGTTAACCCACTGTTCCTAGTCCGTCAATGAAAATAAGAAACCACACACAAGTCAGAGTTATCATAAAGTCCATCTTTAATTATATGAGCTCCATCACAACCCTGGGTTGCCGGTTCGAATCTCAGGACTGGTTGGGAAAATGAGAGTGATCCAGCTCAGCTGGTGTAACAGTATAGATTTTACGTCCGTCCCCTCGCCCCGCCCTGGGCTCGAACCAGGGACGCTCTGCACTCGCCAACAGTCACCTTCGAAGCATCGTCACCCATCGCTCCACAAAAGCCGCGGCCCTTGCAGAGCAAAGGGAACCACTACTTCAAGGTCTCAGAGCAAGTGACGTCACCGATTGAAACGCTTACTAGCTAGCCGTTTCACATCCGTTACACTGGCAACTAGCTGGTTGCCAACTATTGAGTTAAGCAGGCCTATATCCCACTGCTATATATATATATATATATATATATATATGAGAGAGAGAGATGCTATAACATATACTATAGTTTATTGCGTTAAGCCTATATCCCACTGCTGCCACCAATGTAATGAAGCTGGTCATAAAGTCACACTAAAAGGGTAAAAGAAAAATGTAAAGCACAAAACTGTTGTAGCAATTTGTACTAAATTGTACAACTTCGAATAACAAAATAAAAGTAATATTTCAACTACAATATGTTTAGACTAAGGCCTCAATTCAATCAACAACCTCAGAAATATTATGATTCTGCATCCTGCATAGGATTTAAATTCAAATCCCAGCAATTTACACAGATTGATTGAGTGATTGATTACCCCTAAGGTCAGTTTCACTCCCCTAAGTGGTAAGTTAGGCTGTGGGTAACATTTTAATTATCCCACTCTAAGCATAATATGCAGCTGTGAGAGCTAGATAGACTGTAGCCTAACTACATACAGTAGGACCAACGACCAAACCAGCTCAGCATTTCTGCTAGTTTAGGCACGGCCTAATATATGATTTAAGCATAGTCTATTTTACTAAGCTCTCTGTAGCTCCTACAGGCTGTTTGTTAAACTTCCAACGCAACATCTGGCCAAGACGCAGAGACACGCCAGAAACCATCCCGATTTTCGCTCTCTCGTTCGTTCTCCGTGGTTTCTAACTTGTTTCTCATCCCACAGAGCTTGTTAGTTCCTTATTAATTACATAGCATACATAGACATACAATACTTGGACAACCAGGAACAATAAATCCGTTTCTTATCTAGAAACAAACTTTATAAACTCACCCCAGAACTTGGGTCTGTCGGTCTGCTGTGCGAGCGCCCCAGCGCACAGCGCAACGCACAGCAGAGAGAGAACTCCATGAGCCTCCATGCCTTTATTCGGTTAAAACTATACTTTCAAACCCAAAACACTCCCAACCGTCTCCAACCCGAACCTCCGAACTGAACTTCAGAAGATGGATGAAACCGGAGCTCAGTCAATGTTCTAATTCCGTTAGTCAGTTAAAACCCCGAGCCAACACGGGAGCGCGCAGCAGAGCACCAGCACATGGAACGCCTCGCAAAGAGGAGGGAGGAAGAAGAGGAGTTTACGCGCCTTCCTCTTCAGAAGAAAGTACATTTCACGCAGTAACTATGCTATGATCCAGATTGCAGGGTCCAACGCCCATGCATATCTACATAAGAAACACACTATTCGTATAGACCGACATCTGTAGCTTGATGTTGTGACGTCTTTATTTCGTTTTAGTGGTGATTCAGTCAGCCTCTCCCAGTGTCTAAGGGACCTTATGGCAAACATCTGGAAGAGGGAAAATCAACTTGTGCTTGATTGCAGTTTTGTTTTGACAGCCTTCCTAGTAAATAATGTAATTTATTTCCTAGTAAATACGTTACACCTGGTGTAACATAGGTCTACACAGTGCAATCATGTTATATCAATATCACACATTCAGTCTAAGTACACTATGAAAAACAGATGGCAAACGCTACTGTCCTTCTTTTGTTTATATATTTTAGCCAATGTTTAATGAAATAACTCTCTCTCTCGCTCTAGCGTGTGTGTGTGTGTGTGTGTGTGTGTGTGTGTGTGACCATGTTGCTGAGGGCAAGAGGGAAGAGTTTCAAGACATCTGTTTTACTTCAGTGTCCAGATCTGACCTGACATGGAAGAGAGAAGGAGAGAGGGAGAGAGAGAGAGAGAGAGAGAGAGAGAGGGAAATAGAGGGGGAGGGGGGTGGGAGAGAGAGAGGTTGTGACTCCCAGAAAGAGTTAGAGTGCCACCTTGTGGTTTTGAAAGGAAGCGAGGAGGAGGAGTTGGGAGTTGGGTATGTCGAGAGTGTTTGGGGGTTGGGGTGTGTGTGTGTGTGTGTGTGTGTGTGTGTGTGTGTGTGTGTGTGTGTGTGTGTGTGTGTGTGTGTGTGTGTGTGTGTGTGTGTGTGTAGACTGTGAGACTACAGAGGGAATCTGGCCTAAACTCAGAGTTTCCATTAAGAACACTGTTTCAGAGAGAAAAATAGGTTTACAGAGTGGAGAGACGGGTGGAGGTCGAGGGAGAAAGGGGAGAGAGAGGGAAGCAAGAGTCAGAGAACAAGGGAGTGAGAGACGAGTAAGACAGAAAGAAGAGAGAGAGAGAGGGGGGAAAGTGAAAATGAGAAAGGAATAGAGAGGGGTAAGAGAGAAAGAAGAGAGAGGGAGAGCGAGAAAGAAGAGAGAGGGAGAGAGGGGAAAGAGAGAAAGAAGAGAGCGGAAAGATAGAAAGGAGAGAGGGAGAGAGAGAGAGAGAGAAGGGAGAGAGAGAAAGGAGAGAGGGAGAGAGAGAGAGAGAGAGAGGGAAGAGAGAAAGAAGAGGGAGGGAGAGAGAGAGAGGGAAGCAAGAGTCAGAGAACAAGGGAGTGAAAGACGAGTAAGACAGAAAGAAGAGAGAGAGAGGGGGGAGAAAGTGAAAATGAGAAAGGAAGAGAGAGGGGTAAGAGAGAAAGGAGAGAGGGAGAGAGAGAGAGAGGGGAAGAGACAAAGGAGAGAGGGAGAGAGAGAGAGAGAGAGAGAGAGAGAGGGGGGAAAGAGAGAAAGAAGAGAGAGGGAGAGAGGGGAAAGAGAGAAAGAAGAGAGGGAGAGAAAAAGGAGAGTGGGAGGGCTGTTTGGAAGCTGCATTGTGTGTGTGTGTGTGTGTGTGTGTGTGTGTGTGTTTGTTTTGGGTTAGGAGCTAGGGTTAGTTTTGGGTTAGGAACTAGGTTTAGTTTTGGGTTAGGGACTAGGGTTAGTTTTGGGTTAGGAGCTAGGGTTAGTTTTGGGTTAGGAGCTAGGGTTAGTTTTGGGTTAGGAACTAGGGTTAGTTTTGGGTTAGGAACTATGGTTAATTTTGGGTTAGGAGCTAGGGTTAGTTTTGGGTTAGTTTTGGGTTAGGAGCTAGGGTTAGGAGCTAGGGTTAGTTTTGGGTTAGGAACTAGGGTTAGTTTTGGGTTAGGAACTAGGGTTAGTTGGGGTTAGGAACTAGGGTTAGTTTGGGGTTAGGAACTAGGGTTCATTTTGGGTTAGGAACTAGGGTTCGTTTTAGGTTAGGAGCTAGGGTTATTTTGGGTTAGTTTTGGGTTAGGGGCTAGGGTTAGGAGCTAGGGTTAGTTTTCGGTTAGGAACTAGGGTTAGTTTGGGGTTAGGAGCTAGGGTTAGTTTTGGGTTTGGAGCTAGGGTTAGTTTTGGGTTAGGAACTAGGGTTAGTTTTGGGTTAGGAACTAGGGTTAGTTTTGGGATAGGAGCTAGGGTTAGTCTTGGGTTAGGAGCTAGGATTAGTTTTGGGTTAGGAGCTAGGGTTAGTTTTGGGTTAGGAGCTAGGGCTAGTTTTGGGTTAGGAGCTAGGGTTAGTTTTGGGTTAGGAGCTAGGGTTAGTTTTGGGTTAGGAGGTAGGGTTAGTTTTGGGTTAGTTTTGGGTTAGGAACGAGGGTTCGCTTTTGGTTAGGAACTAGAGTTAGTTTTGGGTCAGGAGCTAGGGTTAGTTTGGGGTTAGGAACTAGGGTTAGTTTGGGGTTAGGAGCTAGGGTTAGTTTGGGGTTAGGAGCTAGGGTTAGTTTTGGGTTTGGAGCTAGGGTTAGTTTTGGGTTAGGAACTAGGGTTAGTTTTGGGTTAGGAACAAGGGTTAGTTTTGGGATAGGAGCTAGGGTTAGTCTTGGGTTAGGAACTAGGGTTAGTTTTGAGTTAGGGGCTAGGGTTAGTTTTGGGTTAGGAGCTAGGATTAGTTTTGGGTTAGGAGCTAGGGTTAGTTTTGGGTTAGGAGCTAGGGCTAGTTTTGGGTTAGGAGCTAGGGTTAGTTTTGGGTTAGGAGCTAGGGTTAGTTTTGGGTTAGGAGGTAGGGTTAGTTTTGGGGTAGTTTTGGGTTAGGAACGAGGGTTCGTTTTTGGTCAGGAACTAGAGTTAGTTTTGGGTTAGGAGCTAGGGTTAGTTTTGGGTTAGGAACTAGGGTTAGTTTTGGGGTAGGAGCTAGGGTTAGATTTGGGTTAGGGACTAGGGTTCATTTTGGGTTAGGAACTAGGGTTCATTTTGGGTTAGGAGCTAGAGTTAGTTTTTGGTTAGGTACTAGGGTTCATTTTGGGTTAGGAACTAGGGTTAGTTTTGGGTGAGTTTTGGGTTTTGAGCTAGGGTTAGTTTTCGGTTAGGAACTAGGGTTAGTTTTGGGTTTGGAGCTAGGGTTAGTTTTGGGTTAGGAACTAGGGTTAGTTTTGGTTTAACACAAAACTAACCCTAGCTCCTAACCCTATCCCAAAACTAACCCAAATCTAACCCAAAACTAACCCTAGCTCCTAACCCAAATCTAACCCTAGCTCCTATCCCAAATCTAACCCAAATCTAACCCTAGCTCCTAACCCAAAACTAACCCTAGCTCCTATCCCAAATCTAACCCTAGCTCCTATCCCAAAACTAACCCTAGCTCCTAACCCAAAACTAACCCTAGCTCCTAACCCAAATCTAACCCTAGCTCCTATCCCAAAACTAACCCTAGCTCCTATCCCAAAACTAACCCAAATCTAACCCAAAACTAACCCTAGCTCCTATCCCAAAACTAACCCTAGCTCCTAACCCAAAACTAAACCTAGTTCCTAACCCAAAACTAACCCAAATCTAACCCAAAACTAACCCTAGCTCCTATCCCAAAACTAACCCTAGCTCCTATCCCAAAACTAACCCAAATCGAACCCAAAACTAACCCTAGCTCCTATCCCAAAACTAACCCTAGCTCTTAACCCAAATCTAACCCTAGCTCCTATCCCAAAACTAACCCTAGCTCCTATCCCAAAACTAAACCTAGTTCCTAACCCAAAACTAACCCAAATCTAACCCAAAACTAACCCTAGCTCCTATCCCAAAACTAACCCTAGCTCCTATCCCAAAACTAACCCAAATCTAACCCAAAACTAACCCAAATCTATCCCAAAACTAACCCTAGCTCCTATCCCAAAACTAACCCTAGCTCCTAACCCAAAACTAAACCTAGTTCCTAACCCAAAACTAACCCAAATCTAACCCAAAACTAACCCTAGCTCCTATCCCAAAACTAACCCTAGCTCCTATCCCAAAACTAACCCAAATCTAACCCAAAACTAAACCTAGCTCCTATCCCAAAAATAACCCTAGCTCTTAACCCAAATCTAACCCTAGCTCCTATCCCAAAACTAACCCTAGCTCCTATCCCAAAACTAAACCTAGTTCCTAACCCAAAACTAACCCAAATCTAACCCAAAACTTACCCTAGCTCCTATCCCAAAACTAACCCTAGCTCCTATCCCAAAACTAACCCAAATCTAACCCAAAACTAACCCTAGCTCCTAACCCAAAACTAACCCTAGCTCCTATCCCAAAACTAACCCTAGCTCCTATCCCAAAACTAACCCAAATCTAACCCAAAACTAACCCTAGCTCCTAACCCAAATCTAACCCTAGCTCCTATCCCAAATCTAACCCAAATCTAACCCTAGCTCCTAACCCAAAACTAACCCTAGCTCCTATCCCAAATCTAACCCTAGCTCCTATCCCAAAACTAACCCTAGCTCCTAACCCAAAACTAACCCTAGCTCCTATCCCAAATCTAACCCTAGCTCCTATCCCAAATCTAACCCTAGCTCCTAACCCAAAACTAACCCTAGCTCCTATCCCAAATATAACCCTAGCTCCTATCCCAAAACTAACCCTAGCTCCTAACCCAAAACTAACCCTAGCTCCTATCCCAAATCTAACCCTAGCTCCTATCCCAAATCTAACCCTAGCTCCTATCCCAAAACTAACCCTAGCTCCTATCCCAAAACTAACCCTAGCTCCTAACCCAAAACTAACCCTAGCTCCTATCCCAAATCTAACCCTAGCTCCTATCCCAAATCTAACCCTAGCTCCTATCCCAAAACTAACCCAAATCTAACCCAAAACTAACCCTAGCTCCTAACCCAAAACTAACCCTAGCTCCTATCCCAAAACTAACCCTAGCTCCTATCCCAAAACTAACCCAAATCTAACCCAAAACTAACCCTAGCTCCTAACCCAAATCTAACCCTAGCTCCTATCCCAAATCTAACCCAAATCTAACCCTAGCTCCTAACCCAAAACTAACCCTAGCTCCTATCCCAAATCTAACCCTAGCTCCTATCCCAAAACTAACCCTAGCTCCTAACCCAAAACTAACCCTAGCTCCTATCCCAAATCTAACCCTAGCTCCTATCCCAAATCTAACCCTAGCTCCTAACCCAAAACTAACCCTAGCTCCTATCCCAAATATAACCCTAGCTCCTATCCCAAAACTAACCCTAGCTCCTAACCCAAAACTAACCCTAGCTCCTATCCCAAATCTAACCCTAGCTCCTATCCCAAATCTAACCCTAGCTCCTATCCCAAAACTAACCCTAGCTCCTAACCCAAAACTAACCCTAGCTCCTATCCCAAATCTAACCCTAGCTCCTATCCCAAATCTAACCCTAGCTCCTAACCCAAAACTAACCCTAGCTCCTATCCCAAATATAACCCTAGCTCCTATCCCAAAACTAACCCTAGCTCCTAACCCAAAACTAACCCTAGCTCCTATCCCAAATCTAACCCTAGCTCCTATCCCAAATCTAACCCTAGCTCCTATCCCAAAACTAACCCTAGCTCCTATCCCAAAACTAACCCTAGCTCCTAACCCAAAACTAACCCTAGCTCCTATCCCAAATCTAACCCTAGCTCCTATCCCAAATCTAACCCTAGCTCCTATCCCAAAACTAACCCAAATCTAACCCTAGCTCCTAAACCTAACACTAATTCTAAACCCTTATAACTAGCATTTGTCCTGTGTGTCAAATTTTCTGGTATAGAATAGTATAGTATAGTTAAACAGACACACAGATGTTCGCATGCACGCACTCACACACAGATGTTTGTATACACACACACACACACACACACACACACACACACACACACACACACACACACACACACACACACACACACACACACACACACACACACACACACACACACACACACACACACACACACACACAATGCAGCTGCCAAACAGCCGTCCCCTCTCCTTTTTCTCTCCCTCTCTTCTTTCTCTCTTTCCCCTCTCTCTCCCTCTCTCTTCTTTCTCTCTTTCCCCTCTCTCTCTCTCTCTCTCTCTCTCTCTCTCTCTCTTTCCCCTCTCTCTCTCTCCTTTCTCTCTTTCCCCTCTCTCTCTCTCTCTCTCTCTCTCCCTCCCTCTTCTTTCTCTCTTCCCTCTCTCTCTCTCTCTCTCTCTCCCTCTCTCCTTTCTCTCTTTCCCTTCTCTCTCTCTCTCCCTCTCTCCTTTCTCTCTTTCCGCTCTCTTCTTTCTCTCTTTCCCCTCTCTCCCTCTCTCTTCTTTCTCGCTCTCCCTCTCTCTTCTTTCTCTCTTACCCCTCTCTATTCCTTTCTCATTTTCACTTTCTCCCCCCTCTCTCTCTCTTCTTTCTGTCTTACTCGTCTCTCACTCCCTTGTTCTCTGACTCTTGCTTCCCTCTCTCTCCCCTTTCTCCCTCGACCTCCACCCGTCTCTCCACTCTGTAAACCTATTTTTCTCTCTGAAACAGTGTTCTTAATGGAAACTCTGAGTTTAGGCCAGATTCCCTCTGTAGTCTCACAGTCTACACACACACACACACACACACACACACACACACACACACACACACACACACACACACACACACACACACACACACACACACACACACACACACACACACACACACACACACACACACACACACACACACACACACACACACACACACACACACACACACACACACACACACACACACACACAGAGTTTTAAATGTTTCCTTACTCCTATACATATCAACCAAGACCCTCCTCAACTCTCAAACACTATCAAACACTCTCGACATACAGTACCTCCCAACTCCACCTCCTCGCTCCTCCTCCTCGCTTCCTTTCAAAACCACAAGGTGGCACTCTAACTCTTTCTGGGAGTCACAACCTCTCTCTCGAACCCCCTCTGTTTCTCTTCATCGCTCTCTCTCTCTTGATCTCTCTCTCTTTATCTCTCTCTCTTTATCTCTCTCTCTTTATCTCTCTCTCTTTATCTCTCTCTCTCTTTATCTCTCTCTCTCTCTGTCTCTCTGTCTCTCTCTCTCTGTCTCTCTCTCACTCAATTCAATTCAATTCAAGGGGCTTTATTGGCATAGGAAACATGTGTTAACATTGCCAAAGCAAGTGAGGTAGATAATATACAAAAGTGAAATAAACAATCAAAATTAACAGTAAACATTACACATACAGCAGTTTCAAAACAATAAAGACATTACAAATGTCAAATTAGATATATACAGTGTTTTAACAATGTACAAATGGTTAAAGTACACAAGGGAAAATAAATAAGCATAAAGATGGGTTGTATTTACAATGGTGTTTGTTCTTCACTGGTTGCTCTTTTCTCGTGGCAACAGGTCACAAATCCTGCTGCTGTGATGGCACACTGTGGAATTTCACCCAGTAGATATGGGAGTTTTTCAAAATTGGATTTGTTTTTGAATTCTTTTGTGGGTCTGTGTAATCTGAGGGAAATATGTGTCTCTAATATGGTCATACATTGGGCAGGAGGTTAGGAAGTGCAGCTCAGTTTCCACCTCATTTTGTGGGCAGTGAGCACATAGCCTGTCTTCTCTTGAGAGCCATGTCTGCCTACGGCGGCCTTTCTCAATAGCAAGGCTATGCTCACTGAGTCTGTACATAGTCAAAGCTTTCCTTAAGTTTGGGTCAGTCACAGTGGACAGGTATTCTTCTCTCTCTCTGTCTCTCTCTGTCTCTGTCTCTCTCTCTGTCTCTCTCTGTCTCTGTCTCTCTCTCTGTCTCTCTGTCTGTCTCTCTGTCTGTCTCTCTGTCTCTCTCTCTCTCTCTCTGTCTCTCTCTCTCTCTCTGTCTCTCTCTGTCTCTGTCTCTCTCTCTGTCTCTCTCTCTGTCTCTCTTGCGGTCTCTGTCTCTCTCTCTGTCTCTCTCTCTGTCTCTCTGTCTCGCTCTCTCTCTCTCTCTGTCTCTCTGCCAGCTTGCATTGGTGGCAGCAGTGGGATATAGGCCTGCTTAACTCAATAGTTGGCAACCAGCTAGTTGCCAGCTGAGCCAGATCACTCTCATTTTCCCAAACAGTCCTGAGATTTGAACCGGCAACCCAGCTCTCTAACCTTCAGACTACCGCCATTGAGTAACAAATGTTATTGTGTGATTGTGTGTATATGAATAATTTAATTCCAAAATGCTAAAAATACATTTTCAGAAATGTTGGTAAATGAGCTTTTACTGATTATAGAAATTCTGAAAGAGATTGGTGAGTTTTTTCACTATCTAATCATGGACAAATAATCATGTTTAAAAAAAAGAAAGATGCTATATATCTGCCTCACCCACATAAACAATACTATAGTTTACTATAATATAAATACTTTACTTTTAAAATAGTTCAACAACTGTCGTGTTTTTTAGGACTGTATTGTAGAATTGGCTATAAAGTTTTTCCATATATTGCTGTAGTACACTATAGTATTTCCAGTTTACTGTAGAATAACTACTGTAGTATTAATATACTTAAACTATAGTATATATTATAGTATTTACTGTAGTGTTTTTGCAGACTGCAGTAAACTGTAGTATTTACTGTAGTGTTATTGCAGACTGCAGTATACTGTAGTATATACTGTAGTGTTTTTGCAGACTGCAGTATACTGTAGTATTTACTGTAGTGTTATTGCAGACTGCAGTATACTGTAGTATTTACTGTAGTGTTTTTGCAGACTGCAGTATACTGTGGTATTTACTGTAGTGTTATTGCAGACTGCAGTATACTGTAGTATTTACTGTAGTGTTATTGCAGACTGCAGTATACTGTAGTATTTACTGTAGTGTTATTGCAGACTGCAGTATACTGTGGTATGTACTGTAGTGTTATTGCAGACTGCAGTATACTGTAGTATTTACTGTAGTGTTTTTACAGACTGCAGTAAACTGTAGTATTTACTGTAGTGTTTTTGCAGACTGCAGTATACTGTGGTATTTACTGTAGTGTTATTGCAGACTGCAGTATACTGTGGTATTTACTGTAGTGTTTTTGCAGACTGCAGTATACTGTAGTATTTACTGTAGTGTTTTTGCAGACTGCAGTATACTGTAGTATTTACTGTAGTGTTTTTGCAGACTGCAGTATACTGTAGTATTTACTGTAGTGTTTTTGCAGACTGCAGTATACTGTAGTATTTACTGTAGTGTTTTTGCAGACTGCAGTATACTGTAGTATTTACTGTAGTGTTTTTGCAGACTGCAGTATACTGTAGTATTTACTGTAGTGTTATTGCAGACTGCAGTATACTGTAGTATTTACTGTAGTGTTATTGCAGACTGCAGTATACTGTAGTATTTACTCTAGTGTTTTTGCAGACTGCTGTATACTGTAGTATTTACTGTAGTGTTATTGCAGACTGCAGTATACTGTGGTATTTACTGTAGTGTTATTGCAGACTGCAGTATACTGTAGTATTTACTGTAGTGTTTTTGCAGACTGCAGTAAACTGTAGTATTTACTGTAGTGTTTTTGCAGACTGCAGTATACTGTAGTATTTACTGTAGTGTTTTTGCAGACTGCAGTATACTGTAGTATTTACTGTAGTGTTTTTGCAGACTGCAGTATACTGTAGTATTTACTGTAGTGTTATTGCAGACTGCAGTATACTGTAGTATTTACTGTAGTGTTGTTGCAGATTGCAGTATACTGTGGTATTTACTGTAGTGTTATTGCAGACTGCAGTATACTGTGGTATTTACTGTAGTGTTTTTGCAGACTGCAGTATACTGTAGTATTTACTGTAGTGTTTTTGCAGACTGCAGTATACTGTAGTATTTACTGTAGTGTTTTTGCAGACTGCAGTATACTGTAGTATTTACTGTAGTGTTTTTGCAGACTGCAGTATACTGTAGTATTTACTGTAGTGTTATTGCAGACTGCAGTATACTGTAGTATTTACTGTAGTGTTATTGCAGACTGCAGTATACTGTAGTATTTACTCTAGTGTTTTTGCAGACTGCTGTATACTGTAGTATTTACTGTAGTGTTTTTGCAGACTGCAGTATACTGTAGTATTTACTGTAGTGTTTTTACAGACTGCAGTATACTGTAGTATTTACTGTAGTGTTTTTGCAGACTGCAGTATACTGTGGTATTTACTGTAGTGTTATTGCAGACTGCAGTATAATGTGGTATTTACTGTAGTGTTTTTGCAGACTGCAGTATACTGTGGTATTTACTGTAGTGTTATTGCAGACTGCAGTATACTGTGGTATTTACTGTAGTGTTATTGCAGACTGCAGTATACTGTGGTATTTACTGTAGTGTTATTGCAGACTGCAGTATACTGTAGTATTTACTGTAGTGTTGTTGCAGATTGCAGTATACTGTGGTATTTACTGTAGTGTTGTTGCAGACTGCAGTATACTGTAGTATTTACTGTAGTGTTGTTGCAGACTGCAGTATACTGTAGTATTTACTGTAGTGTTTTTGCAGACTGCAGTATACTGTGGTATTTACTGTAGTGTTGTTGCAGACTGCAGTATACTCTAGTGTTTACTGTAGTGTTTACTGTAGTGTTTACTGTAGTGTTTACTGTAGTGTTTACTGAAGTGTTTACTGTAGTGTTTACTGTAGTATTTACTGTAGTGTTTACTGTAGTATTTACTGCTCTTTTCTATTTCCTGATGGGAACACAATTATGGTCTACACTTTTAGAAAAAAAAGTTGCTCTCTAGAACCTCAAAGGGTTCTTCGGCTGTCCCCATAGGAGAACCCTTTGAAGAACCCCTTTTGGTTCCAGGTAGATCCCATTTGAGTTCTATATAGAACTCTTTACACAGAGGGTTCTACATGGACTCCAAAAGGGTTCCACCTGGAAAATAAAGTTATCCTATGCGGACAGCTGAAGAACCATTTTTTCTATACTTGGCATGTAGGTTTATCACTTATGGATAGCACAAATTGGGATAAGGGGGAGGGGAATGTTCAAGGCATACATTCAATAATGTAGTATTACTATACTTAAAAAACTATTGAATTTGGGGACTGAAGTGTTTCTGTGGACATTACTGTATTTACTACAGTATTTTTTTGTGAATAATACTGTACTATAGTGTAGTATTAACTATAGTGTTCTACAGCATACTACAAAATGATATAGTAAGTACTACACATGATTGAGGGGTACTACAGTGTGTAGTATAGTATTCTACACTTTTCTACAGTTTACGACATAATTCTATAGTAAGTACTGTAGTATTCTATAGCAAACATTTGTTTTGTTTTATGTTTACACAGTCCAAAGTAACGAATATCTACATTGTTAATAAAGAACTGTACAAATGATGCGTGCGGGACATAAATATTAAAATAATAATAATAATATTTCAATACAGTAACATGAGATCTGTATGTAAAACATTTCCATTGGCCATTTTAGTTATTTAGCAGATGTCACTTCCAGGAAGTGAACGAATCTTGAAAGGGGCGGCAGGGTAGCCTAGTGGTTAGGAACAATGTGTGTGTGTGTGTGTATGTGTGTGTGTGTATGTGTGTGTGTGTGTGTGTGTGTGTGTGTGTGTGTGTGTGTGTGTGTGTGTGTATCTTGCATCTCTTTGAGCTCCATGATGAAGCGTTCAGTAAAGCTCTTGATTTGGTCGATGTAGAAGTTGGGAGGTTTGACTGTCGATTACGGAACACTGATACTACTTGATGAGTACACAGTGTTGTTCATTGTGAATGTGTCCATTTGCAAAAATGCTGCCTTGTTTGGATGACCCAACTGCTGGGTTGAAGGCTTTGGGTAACTTAATTGGGTTGTTTCTTTAAAAGGAGCAAGTGTGGGTTGTTGACGCTGGGTTATTAAGATATGACCCAGTGGGTCAGATCAGAAGACTGGAGGTGTATCATGGTAGGGGCGTGGCTTTCAGATAGTTATTTTTGGTCTCCTGTGAGAGTAAATGTAATTCTGTTTATCCCTGTTGTATTTTTAAGGTTCAACACTGACACTTTTGTAGCTTTAATTAAGCTTAAACAAATGTATGAGTTCCTCAAAAGCTTATGACTATACCAATGTTGGGATAGTTATGACTTTGTTACAAAATGTTGTTTTTGAGCAATGTAAAATGATTCATATTGTATTAGAATATGTAATATGCACAAATATTCAGGGTTTTTTAAATTTGCAATGTTAAAGTTAACATGATGGAACAGGAATGACATTTACTCTCACAGGTGGCCAAAAACAACTATCTGAAAGCCACGCCCCTAATATGCTGGCTTCCTGAAAATAACCTATGGATTAGATTAAAAAAGACCCAGCTGCTGGGTCAACCCAGCATGAAAATGAATGTAAACCCAAATGTTGGATAAATTAATCCATGTTTGTGTAATCCAAACCAATATGTTGGATTATTCACAAAACCCAACCCTTGAAGGGTTCTTTGGCTGTCCCCATAAGGGAACCTTTTGAACAACAATTTAACCCTTTAGGGTTCCATGTAGCTCCATTTCTACAGAGGGTTCTACATGGAACCCAAAATAGTTTTACCTGGAACAAAAATAGGTTCCACCTAGAAACAAAAAGGGTCCTGTTATAGGTAGGTCCTGTAGGTCCTGTTATAGGTAGGTCCTGTAGGTCCTGTTATAGGTAGGTCATGTAGGTCCTGTTATAGGTAGGTCCTGTAGGTCCTGTTATAGGTAGGTCATGTTATAGGTAGGTCCTGTTATAGGTAGGTCATGTTATAGGTAGGTCCTGTAGATCCTGTTATAGGTAGGTCATGTTATAGGTAGGTCCTGTAGGTCCTGTCGATCCTGTTATAGGTAGGTCCTGTAGATCCTGTTATAGGTAGGTCATGTTATAGTAGACCTAGCTGTCGGTCTATAGGTTCCGGTAGGATAGTAGACCTTGCTGGTCTATAGGTTCCAGTAGGATAGTAGACCTAGCTGTAGGTCTATAAGTTCCAGTAGGATAGTATACCTAGCTGTAGGTCTATAGGTACCAGTAGGATAGTAGACCTAGCTGGCCTATTGGTTCCAGTAGAATAGTAGACCTAGCTGGTCTATAAGTTCCAGTAGGATAGTAGACCCAGCTGGTCTATAGGTTTCAGTAGGATAGTAGACCTAGCTGTAGGTCTATAAGTTCCAGGAGGATAGTAGACCTAGCTGTAGATCTATTGTTTCCAGTAGGATAGTAGACCTAGCTGGTCTATAGGTTCCAGTAGGATAGTAGACATAGCTGGTCTATAGGTTCCAGTAGTCCAGTGGGATAGTAGACCTAGCTGTAGGTCTATAGGTACCAGTAGGATAGTAGACATAGCTGGCCTATTGGTTCCAGTAGGATAGTAGACCTAGCTGGTCTATAAGTTCCAGTAGGATAGTAGACCTAGCTGTAGGTCTATAGGTTCCAGTAGGATAGTAGACCTAGCTGGCCTATTGGTTCCAGTAGGATAGTAGACCTAGCTGTAGGTCTATAGGTTCCAGCAGGATAGTAGACCTAGCTGGTCTATAGGTTCCAGTAGGATAGTAGACCTAGCTGGTCTATAAGTTCCAGTAGGATAGTAGACCTAGCTGTAGGTCTATAGGTTCCAGCAGGATAGTAGACTTAGCTGGTCTATAGGTTCCAGTAGGATAGTAGACCTAGCTGGTCTACAGGTTCCAGTAGGATAGTAGACCTATCTGGTCTAAAGTTTCCAGTAGGATAGTAGACCTAGCTGTAGGTCTATAGGTTCCAGTAGGATCGTAGACATAGCTGGTCTATAGGTTCCAGTAGGATAGTAAACCTAGCTGGTCTATAGGTTCCAGTAGGATAGTAGACCTAGCTGTAGGTCTATAGGTTCCAGTAGGATAGTAGACCTAGCTGGTCTGTAGGTTCCAGTAGGATAGTATACCTAGCTGTAGGTCTATAGGTTCCAGTAGGATAGTAGACCTAGCTGGTCTATAGGTTCCAGTAGGATAGTAGACATAGCTGGTCTAAAGTTTCCAGTAGGATAGTAGACCTAGCTGTAGGTCTATAGGTTCCAGTAGGATAGTAGACCTAGCTGGTCTATAGGTTCCAGTAGGATAGTAGACCTAGCTGTAGGTCTATAGGTTCCAGTAGGATAGTAGACCTAGCTGGCCTATTGGTTCCAGTAGGATAGTAGACCTAGCTGGTCTATAGGTTCCAATAGGATAGTAGACATAGCTGGTCTAAAGTTTCCAGTAGGATAGTAGACCTAGCTGTAGGTCTATAGGTTCTAGTAGGATAGTAGACCTAGCTGGTCTATAGGTTCCAGTAGGATAGTAGACCTAGCTGTAGGTCTATAGCTTCCAGTAGGATAGTAGACCTAGCTGGCCTATTGGTTCCAGTAGGATAGTAGACATAGCTGGTCTTTGTCTTCCTTGGCACTCAGCCAGTTGCTTCCTGTGTTCTGGTGAATCACGTCCCCTCTGTCCTTCCCGTCTTCAAGGGTGCATGGTGGTGAAGGCCATAGCTCCCTGGGGCCCCATGGTACCACTTCTTCTTTCTCACACACACTTCCTTCGCATGACATGTTTTCACAGCAGACTAGTTTCACTCCCTGGGGTCAGGGTCAAGTGTGTGTTCCTGAAAGAGTGGTAACTATTAAACAGACAGCTAGCCGTTAGCCAGGTATAGTCTGACAGCTAGCCGTTAGCCAGGTATAGTCTGACAGCTAGCCGTTAGCCAGGTAGTCTGACAGCTAGCCGTTAGCCGGGTGTAGTCTGACATCCAGCCGTTAGCCAGGTATAGTCTGACAGCTAGCCGTTAGCCAGGTATAGTCTGACAGCTAGCCGTTAGCCAGGTAGTCTGACAGCTAGCCGTTAGCCGGGTATAGTCTGACATCCAGCCGTTAGCCAGGTATAATCTGACAGCTAGCCATTAGCCAGGTAGTCTGACAGCTAGCCGTTAGCCAGGTATAGTCTGACAGCTAGCCGTTAGCCAGGTAGTCTGACAGCTAGCCGTTAGCCGGGTATAGTCTGACATCCAGCCGTTAGCCAGGTATAATCTGACAGCTAGCCATTAGCCAGGTAGTCTGACAGCTAGCCGTTAGCCAGGTATAGTCTGACAGCTAGCCGTTAGCCAGGTAGTCTGACAGCTAGCCGTTAGCCGGGTATAGTCTGACATCCAGCCGTTAGCCAGATATAATCTGACAGCTAGCCATTAGCCAGGTAGTCTGACAGCTAGCCGTTAGCCAGGTAGACAGCGTCTCCAATGGCACCCTATTATTCACTATATAGGATGCCATTTGGGATGCTGCCTTTGTGCTTGTTATTGTAGCTAGTGAGATGACACGTCGGCCTACTTTACATTGTTGTAATAATCATCTAACCCGGATGAACAGACATTGGTTAGTGAATTACATCCTAAATGGCACCCTATTCCCTTTGTAGTGCCCTACTTTCAACCAGGGTCCTTTGTAGTGCCCTACTTTCAACCAGGGTCCTTTGTAGTGCCCTACTTTCAACCAGGGTCCTTTGTAGTGCCCTACTTTCAACCAGGGTCCTTTGTAGTGCCCTACTTTCAACCAGGGCCCTTTGTAGTGCCCTACTTTCAACCAGGGTCCTTTGTATTGCCCTACTTTCAACCAGGGTCCTTTGTAGTGCCCTACTTTCAACCAGGGCCCTTTGTAGTGCCCTACTTTCAACCAGGGTCCTTTGTATTGCCCTACTTTCAACCAGGGCCCTTTGTAGTGCCCTACTTTCAACCAGGGCCCTTTGTAGTGCCCTACTTTTAACCAAGGCCCACAGGGTTCTATATCGGAATAGGATGCCATTTGGGGCTCAGACATTGACTATTGTCTCATGACTTGTGGTCCGGGTAAAATACGCAGAACATATATGTTTTTAAACACCACAGTGTTTTCTGCGAATCGTAAACCCTGACATAGTGATGTGTCAGTGCACCTCCCATTCACTAGAAAAGTGTTGAAATGTCGCGACAACATCCGTTGATAGAGAAAAAAAAGCTGTCATGTGACAGAGACTGTCATGTTATTAAATAGCAGACCCAGTCGTACAGAACACTCCACTCTGCTGTAGGACGTCTGTATGTCAGTCACAACCCAACTGGGACCATGACAACCATCATGATAACAGTACTGATGCTCTTCATTCAAACCACCCTGGGGGCTCCTGAAACAGGTATGTTGTTCATCTCATTGGTTATTAGTTTACACCTGAAACAGGTATGTTGTTCATCTCATTGGTTATTAGTTTACACCTGAAACAGGTATGTTGTTCATCTCATTGGTTATTAGTTTACACCTGAAACAGGTATGTTGTTCATCTCATTGGTTATTAGTTTACACCTGAAACAGGTATGTTGTTCATCTCATTGGTTATTGGTTTACACCTGAAACAGGTATGTTGTTCATCTCATTGGTTATTAGTTTACACCTGAAACAGGTATGTTGTTCATCTCATTGGTTATTGGTTTACACCTGAAACAGGTATGTTGTTCATCTCATTGGTTATTAGTTTACACCTGAAACAGGTATGTTGTTCATCTCATTGGTTATTAGTTTACACCTGAAACAGGTATGTTGTTCATCTCATTGGTTATTAGTTTACACCTGAAACAGGTATGTTGTTCATCTCATTGGTTATTAGTTTACACCTGAAACAGGTATGTTGTTCATCTCATTGGTTATTAGTTTACACCTGAAACAGGTATGTTGTTCATCTCATTGGTTATTAGTTTACACCTGAAACAGGAATGTTGTTCATCAATCAAACCTCCCTAGAAAGGCAGGATCCTAGGAAGAAACCTAAAGAGGAACCAGGCTCTGAGGGTAGCCAGTCCTCTTCTGGCTGTGCTAGATTGAGATTATAACAGAACATGGCCAAGATGTTCAAACGTTCATAAATGACCAGCAGGGTCAAATAATAATAATAATAATAATAATAATAATAATCACAGTGGTTGTAGAAGGTGCAACAGGTCAGAACCTCAGGAATAAATGTCAGTTGGCTTTTCATAGCAGAGCATTCAGAGTTAGAGACAGCAGGTGTGGTAGAGAGAGAGTCAAAAACAGCAGGTCCGGGACAAGGTAGCACATCCAGTGAACAGGTCAAGGTTCCATAGCCACAGGCAGAACAGTTGAAATTGGAGCAGTAGCACGACCAGGTGGACTGGGGACAGCAAGGAGTCAGTGACTCAACCCACTCAAATGATGCAACCCTCCTAGGGACAGCATGGAAGAGCACTAGTAAGCCAGTGACTCAGCCCCCATAATAGGGTCAGAGGCAAATAATCCCAGCGGAGAGAGGGGAACCAGCCAGGCAGAGACAAGGGCGGTTCGTCGCTCCAGTGCCTTTCCGTTCACCTTCGCATCCCTGGACCAGACTACACTCAATCATAGGACCTGCTGAAGAGATGAGTCTTCAGTAAAGCCCTGCCTGCAGATGTCTGCTTAGAAATACTAGGGACAATAAGGAAGCCTGCGTCTTGTGTCCGTAGTGTACATGTAGGTATGTACGGCAGGACCAAATCGGAGAGATGGGTAGGGGCAAGCCCATGTAATGCTTTGTAAGCTAACAGTAAATCCTTGAAATTAGCCCTTGCCTTAACAGGAAGCCAGTGCAGAGAGTCTAGCACTGGAGTAATATAGTCAGAAAGTAGAGCATTGCAGTAGTCTAATCTAATTTTCTGCATCATTTCTGGACAAAACGTTTCTGATTTTTGCAATGTTACAAAGATGGAAAAAAATCTGTCCTTGAATTATTCTTGATATGTTCGTCAAAAGAGAGATCAGGGTCCAGAGTAACGCCGAGGTCCTTCAGTTTTATTTGAGACGACTGTACAACCATCAAGATTGCCAGATCTAACAGAAGATCTCTTTGTTTCTTGGGACCTAGAACAAGCTTCTCTGTTTTGTTCGAGTGTAAAAGTAGAACATTTGCCGCCATCCACTTCCTTATGTCTGAAACACAGGCTTCCAGGGAGGTACATTCTGGGGCTTCACCATGTTCCACTAAATGTACAGCTGTGTATCGTCCGCATAGCAGTGAAAATTAACATTATGTTTCCAAATTACATCACCAAGAGGTAAAATATATAGTGAAAACAATATTGGTCCTAAAACCTTGAGGAACACCGAAACTTACAATTGATTTGTCAGATGACAAACCATTCACAGAGACAAACTGATATCTTTCCGACAGATAAGATCTAAACCAGGCCAGAACTTCTCCGTGTAGACCAATTTGGGTTTCCAATCTCTCCAAAAGAATGTGGTGATCGATGGTATCAAAAGCAGCACTAAGGTCTAGGAGCACGAGGACAGATGCAGAGCCTCGGTCCGATGCCATTAAAATGTAATTTACCACCTTCACAAGTGCAGTCTCAGTGCTATGATGGGGTCTAAAACCAGACTGAAGCATTTCGTATACATTGTTTGTCTTCGGGAAGGCAGTGAGTTGCTGAACAAACAGCTTTTTCAAAAATGTTTGAGAGGAATGGAATATTCGATGTAGGCAGATTCATTTTTTGGGTTTTTCAAAAGTGAGTTTTGTACACATTATTACGTTCAACGTAGGAGAGCCAAGTACAGGAATCAGCTCTTTCAGTAGTTCAATCATTTTTTTTTCTGATTCAACAATGAGAAGGGAATAGAGATAGACATTTTGACAATACTTTCTAAATATAATAACAAAATAAAATTATAAACGACTTGCCAATAACACTGCACCTTTCTTATGACTGTAAAATAAATATGATCGTACTCAGTGACAGCACAACACATGACAACAGATCATTTTCTGCCCAGCGTCCACTGAGTGGTGCAGAGACACACATCATTCAAATGCCTGCCGACAACTTCAGCTTTAAGGTGGTTTCCGTCCCTCTGTGACCAAGAAGAAGAGGTCTTGTTTCAATTCTGCAAAATGATTTAGTATTTTTTCATGTTGAGAGCTGAATCCCTCTGAGAAGATCACAGCGAGATGAGAGGTGCTTTTTGCTGCAATAGCAAAGGCAGAGGAAATCGATCCTTTGTCTGGATAGGCCAAAAAATGTGAGGTATAGCTCCCTATGCAAATGAGGTGTCAGATTTCATGTTCTGCATCTCAGATGAGAACAGAGAGCAGTATGTGAAGAGGGACAACCAGAGCTTTCACACAGTGCACAGCAAATGATGCCGTTCACAGAGTGCTCTGACACACGTTGGGCTGACACACATTATCATGTAAAGCCCATTTCTTAGAGTGTTTTACAAACTGGACTATATTTTGTAACTTACTTTGAAGTGATTGGGTCTAAATACGTGTTTGGTAAATAAATTAACTATATTATTATATATATAGATACATTAATTATATGATTATATATATATATATATATATATATAAATTATTTATATTATTATATATATAGATACATTAATTATATGATTATATATATATATATATATAAATTATTTATATTATTATATATATATATAAATGAATAATATTACATATATGTAAATTAATTATATTATTATATATATATAAATTAATTATATTATTATTATATATATAAATTAATTATATTATTATATATATATAAATTAATTATATTATTATATATATTAATTAATTATATTATTATATATATATAAATTAATCATATTATTATATATATATAAATTAATTATATTATTATTATATATATAAATTAATTATATTATTATTATATATATAAATTAATTATATTATTATATATATATAAATTAATCATATTATTATATATATATAAATTAATTATATTATTATTATATATATAAATTAATTATATTATTATATATATTAATTAATTATATTATTATATATATAAATTAATCATATTATTATATATATTAATTAATTATATTATTATATATATAAATTAATTATATTATTATATATATTAATTAATTATATTATTATATATATAAATTAATTATATTATTATATATATTAATTAATTATATTATTATATATATTAATTAATTATATTATTATATATATTAATTAATTAATACATTATATTATTATATATATAAATTAATTATATTATTATATATATTAATTAATTAATACATTATATTATTATATATATAAATTAATTATATTATTATATATATTAATTAATTAATACATTATATTATTATATAATAGGTAGGTGTTAGTGTGTATGTATTTTCCTATTTTTTGGAATTTTTGCTTGACTTTTGTGAGTAAATTCAGTTGTGTTGCTCAAACCTGTGTCCTGCGCCTGACTCCGCTACATCTCTGCACCCAATCGCTGACACGTACGTCTGTAGTATTTTACAGGTAGAATGATAAAACTATTTATCCACATTCTGCTCTGATCAAATCCGGTGCTGGAATGTCTTAACAAAACATAAAACTAAATATTTAGTCTGACTTCATCCACTGTCCAGAAAAATGGTTTATGTTTCATTGAACAAGCATGGGAAACCGTGTTTAAACCCTTTACAATGAAGATCTGTGAAGTTATTGGGAGTTTTACGAATTATCTTTGAAAGACTGGGTCCTGAAAATGGGACGTTTCTATTTTTGCTGAGTTCAGCATATTGCAGTTTTTTTGTTATACTAAAAAGTCGTAGATTTCTGGTAAAAGTTGAATGTGATATTGATTAAGGATGATGAGGGTGTGGTGCCTGGCCTTATTAGGATTTATATAGTGTTGTGTAGCCCTAGGACTGTTTTATATAGCTCTTTAAGAGTGTTATGTAGCCCTATGACAGTGCTTTACATAGCTCTATGAGATGTTTATGTAGCCCTATGACAGTGCTTTACATAGCTCTATGACAGTGTTATGTAGCTCTATGACAGTGTTATGTAGCCCTATGGCAGTGTTTTATATAGCTCTCTGACAGTGTTATGTAGCCCTATGACAGTGTAATATAACTCTATAACAGTGTTATGTAGCCCTATGACAGTGGTGTATAGCTCTATAACAGTGTTATGTAGCCCTATGACAGTGTTTTATATAGCTCTATGACAGTGTTATGTAGCCCTATGACAGTGTAATATAACTCTATAACAGTGTTATGTAGCCCTACGACTGTTAAAAAGTCCTTATGATAGGTTCAATTAAAGTGTTCAAATGTTTGCCTATTATGTCAATGCTGGTTAGTGATTGTTGTAATTTTTCTTTGTAGACGGTCCCTTCAACCTCTTCAATGCAGAAAGTGGCATTAGACAGGACCTGGCACGCTGGGTGTCAGGTGGACGTCTCTACTACACCAACAACAGGAAGTGTGCTGGGGTTTCTGGGAAGACAGAGGGTAGTACGCTGGTGTATTCTGACTGTGATGAGAAGAGCCTCCTCCAGCAGTGGGAGTGCAGTAATAACACACTGCTCACACTGAAAGGACAGACTCTGTACCTGCACATCAACGACAACAATGATCTGGTGCTGTCCAGAGACACGGGGCCTCGGAGTCGCTGGACCATCTCTGGAACAACGGACGGCCCCTGCTCGAGGACCCACAGAGGTACAGGATTAGAGTCACACGGTTCACATATATTAGGATTGGAAAATGGATTTTAGACAAAATGGACAAAGTCTCGACACACAACACAAGAAGCAAAAGAAGCAGGTTTCATATGACTACATCAGACAGTATATTTTATATATTACAGGTTAAATATAACTACATCAGACAGTATATTTTATATTTTACAGGTTAAATATAACTACATCAGACAGTATATTTTACAGGTTAAATATAACTACATCAGGCAGTATATTTTATAGATTACAGGTTAAATATAACTACATCAGACAGTATATTTTATATATTACAGGTTAAATATAACTACATCAGACAGTATATTTTATATATTACAGGTTAAATATAACTACATCAGACAGTATATTTTATAGATTACAGGTTAAATATAACTACATCAGGCAGTATATTTTATAGATTACAGGTTAAATATAACTACATCAGACAGTATATTTTATATATTACAGGTTAAATATAACTACATCAGACAGTATATTTTATATATTACAGGTTAAATATAACTACATCAGACAGTATATTTTATAGATTACAGGTTAAATATAACTACATCAGACAGTATATTTTATATATTACAGGTTAAATATAACTACATCAGACAGTATATTTTATATATTACAGGTTAAATATAACTACATCAGACAGTATATTTTATAGATTACAGGTTAAATATAACTACATCAGACAGTATATTTTATATATTACAGGTTAAATATAACTACATCAGACAGTATATTTTATAGATTACAGGTTAAATATAACTACATCAGACAGTATATTTTACAGGTTAAATATAACTATATCAGACAGTATATTTTATATTTTACAGGTTAAATATAACTACATCAGACAGTATATTTTACAGGTTAAATATAACTACATCAGACAGTATATTTTATATATTACAGGTTAAATATAACTACATCAGACAGTATATTTTATAGATTACAGGTTAAATATAACTACATCAGACAGTATATTTTATAGATTACAGGTTAAATATAACTACATCAGACAGTATATTTTATATATTACAGGTTAAATATAACTACATCAGACAGTATATTTTATAGATTACAGGTTAAATATAACTACATCAGACAGTATATTTTATAGATTAAATATAACTACATCAGACAGTATATTTTATAGATTAAATATAACTACATCAGACAGTATACTTTACAGGTTAAATATAACTACATCAGACAGTATATTTTATAGATTACAGGTTAAATATAACTACATCAGACAGTATATTTTATAGATTACAGGTTAAATATAACTACATCAGACAGTATATTTTATAGATTACAGGTTAAATATAACTACATCAGACAGTATATTTTACAGGTTAAATATAACTACATCAGACAGTATATTTTATATATTACAGGTTAAATATAACTACATCAGACAGTATATTTTATATATTACAGGTTAAATATAACTACATCAGACAGTATATTTTATAGATTACAGGTTAAATATAACTACATCAGACAGTATATTTTATATATTACAGGTTAAATATAACTACATCAGACAGTATATTTTATAGATTACAGGTTAAATATAACTACATCAGACAGTATACTTTACAGGTTAAATATAACTACATCAGACAGTATATTTTATATTTTACAGGTTAAATATAACTACATCAGACAGTATATTTTATATATTACAGGTTAAATATAACTACATCAGACAGTATATTTTACAGGTTAAATATAACTACATCAGACAGTATATTTTATAGATTACAGGTTAAATATAACTACATCAGACAGTATATTTTATATATTACAGGTTAAATATAACTACATCAGACAGTATATTTTATATATTACAGGTTAAATATAACTACATCAGACAGTATATTTTATATTTTACAGGTTAAATATAACTACATCAGACAGTATATTTTATAGATTACAGGTTAAATATAACTACATCAGACAGTATATTTTACAGGTTAAATATAACTACATCAGACAGTATATTTTATAGATTACAGGTTAAATATAACTACATCAGACAGTATATTTTACAGGTTAAATATAACTACATCAGACAGTATATTTTACAGGTTAAATATAACTACATCAGACAGTATATTTTATAGATTACAGGTTAAATATAACTACATCAGACAGTATATTTTACAGGTTAAATATAACTACATCAGACAGTATATTTTATAGATTACAGGTTAAATATAACTACATCAGACAGTATATTTTACAGATTACAGGTTAAATATAACTACATCAGACAGTATATTTTACAGGTTAAATATAACTACATCAGACAGTATATTTTATATATTACAGGTTAAATATAACTACATCAGACAGTATATTTTATAGATTACAGGTTAAATATAACTACATCAGACAGTATATTTTATAGATTACAGGTTAAATATAACTACATCAGACAGTATATTTTATATATTACAGGTTAAATATAACTACATCAGACAGTATATTTTACAGGTTAAATATAACTACATCAGACAGTATATTTTATATTTTACAGGTTAAATATAACTACATCAGACAGTATATTTTATAGATTACAGGTTAAATATAACTACATCAGACAGTATATTTTATAGATTACAGGTTAAATATAACTACATCAGACAGTATATTTTATAGATTACAGGTTAAATATAACTACATCAGACAGTATATTTTTTAGATTACAGGTTAAATATAACTACATCAGACAGTATATTTTATAGATTACAGGTTAAATATAACTACATCAGACAGTATATTTTATAGATTACAGGTTAAATATAACTACATCAGACAGTATATTTTATAGATTACAGGTTAAATATAACTACATCAGACAGTATATTTTATAGATTACAGGTTAAATATAACTACATCAGACAGTATATTTTATAGATTACAGGTTAAATATAACTACATCAGACAGTATATTTTATAGATTACAGGTTAAATATAACTGCATCAGACAGTATATTTTATAGATTACAGGTTAAATATAACTACATCAGACAGTATATTTTATAGATTACAGGTTAAATATAACTGCATCAGACAGTATATTTTATAGATTACAGGTTAAATATAACTACATCAGACAGTATATTTTATAGATTACAGGTTAAATATAACTACATCAGACAGTATATTTTATAGATTACTGGTTAAATATAACTACATCGGACAGTATATTTTACAGGTTAAATATAACTACATCAGACAGTATATTTTATAGATTACAGGTTAAATATAACTACATCAGACAGTATATTTTATAGATTACAGGTTAAATATAACTACATCAGACAGTATATTTTATAGATTACAGGTTAAATATAACTACATCAGACAGTATATTTTATAGATTACAGGTTAAATATAACTACATCAGACAGTATATTTTATAGATTACAGGTTAAATATAACTACATCAGACAGTATATTTTATAGATTACAGGTTAAATATAACTACATCAGACAGTATATTTTATAGATTACAGGTTAAATATAACTACATCAGACAGTATATTTTATAGATTACAGGTTAAATATAACTACATCAGACAGTATATTTTATAGATTACAGGTTAAATATAACTACATCAGACAGTATATTTTACAGGTTACAGGTTAAATATAACTACATCAGACAGTATATTTTATAGATTACAGGTTAAATATAACTACATCAGACAGTATATTTTATAGATTACAGGTTAAATATAACTACATCAGACAGTATATTTTACAGGTTACAGGTTAAATATAACTACATCAGACAGTATATTTTACAGATTACAGGTTAAATATAACTACATCAGACAGTATATTTTACAGGTTAAATATAACTACATCAGACAGTATATTTTATATATTACAGGTTAAATATAACTACATCAGACAGTACATTTTATATATTACAGGTTAAATATAACTACATCAGACAGTATATTTTATAGATTACTGGTTAAATATAACTACATCAGACAGTATATTTTATACATTACAGGTTAAATATAACTACATCAGACAGTATATTTTATAGATTACAGGTTAAATATAACTACATCAGACAGTATATTTTACAGGTTACAGGTTAAATATAACTACATCAGACAGTATATTTTATAGATTACAGGTTAAATATAACTACATCAGACAGTATATTTTATAGATTACAGGTTAAATATAACTACATCAGACAGTATATTTTATAGATTACAGGTTAAATATAACTACATCAGACAGTATATTTTATACATTACAGGTTAAATATAACTACATCAGACAGTATATTTTATAGATTACAGGTTAAATATAACTACATCAGACAGTATATTTTATAGATTACAGGTTAAATATAACTACATCAGACAGTATATTTTATAGATTACAGGTTAAATATAACTACATCAGACAGTATATTTTATAGATTACAGGTTAAATATAACTACATCATACAGTATATTTTATAGATTACAGGTTAAATATAACTACATCAGACAGTATATTTTATAGATTACAGGTTAAATATAACTACATCAGACAGTATATTTTATAGATTACAGGTTAAATATAACTACATCAGACAGTATATTTTATAGATTACTGGTTAAATATAACTACATCGGACAGTATATTTTACAGGTTAAATATAACTACATCAGACAGTATATTTTATAGATTACAGGTTAAATATAACTACATCAGACAGTATATTTTATAGATTACAGGTTAAATATAACTACATCAGACAGTATATTTTATAGATTACAGGTTAAATATAACTACATCAGACAGTATATTTTATAGATTACAGGTTAAATATAACTACATCAGACAGTATATTTTATAGATTACAGGTTAAATATAACTACATCAGACAGTATATTTTATAGATTACAGGTTAAATATAACTACATCAGACAGTATATTTTATAGATTACAGGTTAAATATAACTACATCAGACAGTATATTTTATATATTACAGGTTAAATATAACTACATCAGACAGTATATTTTATATTTTACAGGTTAAATATAACTACATCAGACAGTATATTTTATATATTACAGGTTAAATATAACTACATCAGACAGTATATTTTATAGATTACAGGTTAAATATAACTACATCAGACAGTATATTTTATAGATTACAGGTTAAATATAACTACATCAGACAGTATATTTTATATATTACAGGTTAAATATAACTACATCAGACAGTATATTTTATAGATTACAGGTTAAATATAACTACATCAGACAGTATATTTTATAGATTACAGGTTAAATATAACTACATCAGACAGTATATTTTATAGATTACAGGTTAAATATAATTACATCAGACAGTATATTTTATATATTACAGGTTAAATATAACTACATCAGACAGTATATTTTATAGATTACAGGTTAAATATAACTACATCAGACAGTATATTTTATATATTACAGGTTAAATATAACTACATCAGACAGTATATTTTACAGGTTAAATATAACTACATCAGACAGTATATTTTATATTTTACAGGTTAAATATAACTACATCAGACAGTATATTTTACAGATTAAATATAACTACATCAGACAGTATATTTTATAGATTACAGGTTAAATATAACTACATCAGACAGTATATTTTATAGATTACAGGTTAAATATAACTACATCAGACAGTATATTTTATAGATTACAGGTTAAATATAACTACATCAGACAGTATATTTTATAGATTACAGGTTAAATATAACTACATCAGACAGTATATTTTATAGATTACAGGTTAAATATAACTACATCAGACAGTATATTTTACAGGTTACAGGTTAAATATAACTACATCAGACAGTATATTTTATAGATTACAGGTTAAATATAACTACATCAGACAGTATATTTTATAGATTACAGGTTAAATATAACTACATCAGACAGTATATTTTACAGGTTACAGGTTAAATATAACTACATCAGACAGTATATTTTACAGATTACAGGTTAAATATAACTACATCAGACAGTATATTTTACAGGTTAAATATAACTACATCAGACAGTATATTTTATATATTACAGGTTAAATATAACTACATCAGACAGTATATTTTATAGATTACAGGTTAAATATAACTACATCAGACAGTATATTTTATATATTACAGGTTAAATATAACTACATCAGACAGTATATTTTATAGATTACAGGTTAAATATAACTACATCAGACAGTATATTTTATATATTACAGGTTAAATATAACTACATCAGACAGTATATTTTATAGATTACAGGTTAAATATAACTACATCAGACAGTATATTTTATAGATTACAGGTTAAATATAACTACATCAGACAGTATATTTTATATATTACAGGTTAAATATAACTACATCAGACAGTATATTTTATAGATTACAGGTTAAATATAACTACATCAGACAGTATATTTTATATATTACAGGTTAAATATAACTACATCAGACAGTATATTTTATAGATTACAGGTTAAATATAACTACATCAGACAGTATATTTTATATATTACAGGTTAAATATAACTACATCAGACAGTATATTTTATATTTTACAGGTTAAATATAACTACATCAGACAGTATATTTGTCATGTATTGTCATGTTGTGTCTTTCTGTCCTTTCCTTTCACCCTGTCTCCCTCTGCTGGTCGTATTAGGTTACCTTTTCTCCCCCGCTTTCCCCCAGCTGTTCCTTGTCTCCTCTTGACTACCTCGTCACCCCTTCTCCCACCTGTTCCCCTTTTCCCTCTGATTAGTCCCCTATATCTCTCTCTGTTTTTGTTCCTGTCCTTGTCGGATTCTTGTTTGTTGTGTTTCATGCCTGAGCCAGACTATCGTCATGTTTGCTGTAACCTTGTCCTGTCCTGTCGGAATCTGCCGGTCTATCTGAGCCTACCTATGTTTGGTTATTAAAGAAGCTCTGTTTAAGTTAGTTCGCTTTTGGGTCCTCATTCACTCACCGTAACAGAAGAATCCGACCAAGAATGGACCCAGCGACTTCGGATCCTCTCCACTCAGCCGTCGAGATCCAGGGAGCGATGCTAGGCAGACACGAGCAGGAATTGTCTGCTGCTCGACATGCCGTTGAGACCCTGGCCACCCAAGTCTCCAACCTCACAGAACAGGTTCACCATCTCCGCCTCGATCCACCGGCCACTTCCAGGGCTTTCGAATCTCCGGAGCCCAGAATCAATAACCCGCCGTGTTACTCTGGGGAGCCCACTGAATGCCGCTCGTTCCTCACCCAGTGTGATATTGTGTTTTCTCTCCAGCCCAACACTTACTCCAGGAGCACTGCTCGTGTCGCCTACGTCATATCTCTCCTTATTGGACGGGCTCGTGAGTGGGGCACGGCAATCTGGGAGGCAAGGGCTGAGTGTACTAACCAGTATCAGGACTTTAAGGAGGAGATGATACGGGTTTTTGATCGATCTGTTTTTGGGGAGGAAGCTTCCAGGGCCCTGTCTTCCCTATTTCAAGGTAATCGATCCATAACAGACTACTCTATTGAGTTTCGCACTCTTGCTGCCTCCAGTGGCTGGAACGAGCCGGCTTTGCTCGCTCGTTTTCTGGAGGGTCTCCGCGCAGAGGTAAAGGATGAGATTCTCTCCCGGGAGGTCCCTTCCAGCGTGGATTCCCTGATTGAACTCGCTATTCGCATTGAGCGACGGGTTGATCTTCGTCACCGAGCTCGTGGAAAGGAGCTTGCGTTCTCCGTTGCCCCCCTCTCCGCATCACTACCATCTTCCTCTGCCGGCTTGGGAGCTGAGCCTATGCGGCTGGGAGGTATCCGCATCTCGACTAAGGAGAGGGAACGGAGAATCACCAACCGCCTCTGTCTCTATTGCGGTTCTGCTGGTCATTTTGTCACTTCATGTCCAGTAAAAGCCAGAGCTCATCAGTAAGCGGAGGGCTACTGGTGAGCGCTACTACTCCTGTCTCTCCTTCAAGATCCTGCACTACCTTGTCGGTCCATCTACGCTGGACCGGTTCGTCAGCTTCCTGCAGTGCCTTAATAGACTCTGGGGCGGAGGGCTGTTTTATGGACGAGACCTGGGCTCGGGAACATGACATTCCTCTCAGACAGTTAAGGGAGTCCACGGCCTTGTTCGCCCTGGATGGTAGTCCTCTCCCCAGGATTCAGCGTGAGACGCTACCTTTAACCCTCACTGTTTCTGGTAATCATAGCGAAACCATTTATTTTTTGATTTTTCGTTCACCTTTTACACCTGTTGTTTTGGGCCATCCCTGGCTAGTTTGTCATAATCCTTCCATTAATTGGTCTAGTAATTCTATCCTCTCCTGGAACGTCTCTTGTCATGTGAAATGTTTAATGTCTGCTATCCCTCCTGTTTCCTCTGTCTCTTCTTCACAGGAGGAGCCTGGTGATTTGACAGGGGTGCCGGAGGAATATCACGATCTGCGCACGGTGTTCAGTCGGTCCAGGGCCACCTCTCTTCCTCCACACCGGTCGTATGATTGTAGTATTGATCTCCTTCCGGGAACCACTCCCCCCCGGGGTAGACTATACTCTCTGTCGGCTCCCGAACGTAAGGCTCTCGAGGATTATTTGTCTGTAGCTCTTGACGCCGGTACCATAGTCCCCTCCTCCTCTCCCGCCGGAGCGGGGTTTTTTTTTGTCAAGAAGAAGGACGGGTCTCTGCGCCCCTGCATAGATTATCGAGGGCTGAATGACATAACAGTTAAGAATCGTTATCCGCTTCCTCTTATGTCTTCAGCCTTCGAGATCCTGCAGGGAGCCAGGTTTTTCACTAAGTTGGACCTTCGTAACGCTTACCATCTCGTGCGCATCAGGGAGGGGGACGAGTGGAAGACGGCGTTTAACACTCCGTTAGGGCACTTTGAATACCGGGTTCTTCCTTTCGGCCTCGCTAACGCTCCAGCTGTCTTTCAGGCATTAGTCAATGATGTCCTGAGAGACATGCTGAACATCTTTGTTTTCGTTTACCTTGACGATATCCTGATTTTTTCACCGTCACTCCAGATTCATCTTCAGCACGTTCGACGTGTCCTCCAGCGCCTTTTAGAGAATTGTCTTTTTGTGAAGGCTGAGAAGTGCACTTTTCATGCCTCCTCCGTCACATTTCTCGGTTCTGTTATTTCCGCTGAAGGCATTAAGATGGATCCCGCTAAGGTCCAAGCTGTCATTGATTGGCCCGCCCCTAAGTCACGCGTCGAGCTGCAGCGCTTTCTCGGCTTCGCGAACTTCTATCGTCGTTTCATCCGTAATTTCGGTCAGGTGGCAGCTCCTCTCACAGCCCTTACTTCTGTCAAGACGTGCTTTAAGTGGTCCGTTTCCGCCCAGGGAGCTTTTGATCTCCTCAAGAATCGTTTTACATCCGCTCCTATCCTTGTTACACCTGACGTCTCTAGACAGTTCGTTGTCGAGGTTGACGCGTCAGAGGTGGGCGTGGGAGCCATTCTTTCTCAGCGCTCCCTCTCTGACGACAAGGTCCACCCATGCGCGTATTTTTCTCATCGCCTGTCGCCGTCGGAACGTAACTATGATGTGGGAAACCGCGAACTGCTCGCCATCCGGTTAGCCCTAGGCGAATGGCGACAGTGGTTGGAGGGGGCGACCGTTCCTTTTGTCGTTTGGACTGACCATAGGAACCTTGAGTACATCCGTTCTGCCAAACGACTTAATGCGCGTCAGGCGCGTTGGGCGCTGTTTTTCGCTCGTTTCGAGTTCGTGATTTCTTATCGTCCGGGCTCTAAGAACACCAAGCCTGATGCTTTATCTCTTCTCTTCAGTTCTTCAGTAGCCTCCACTGACCCCGAGGGGATTCTCCCTGAGGGGCGTGTTGTCGGGTTGACTGTCTGGGGAATTGAGAGGCAGGTAAAGCAAGCGCTCACTCACACTCCGTCGCCGCGCGCTTGTCCTAGGAACCTTCTTTTCGTTCCCGTTCCTACTCGTCTGGCCGTTCTTCAGTGGGCTCACTCTGCCAAGTTAGCCGGCCACCCTGGCGTTCGGGGTACGCTTGCTTCCATTCGCCAGCGTTTTTGGTGGCCCACCCGGGAGCATGACACGCGTCGTTTCGTGGCTGCTTGTTCGGTCTGCGCGCAGACTAAGTCCGGTAACTCCCCTCCTGCCGGCCGTCTCAGGCCGCTTCCCATTCCCTCTCGACCGTGGTCTCACATCGCCTTAGATTTTGTCACCGGACTGCCTTCGTCAGCGGGGAAGACTGTTATTCTTACGGTTGTCGATAGGTTCTCTAAGGCGGCTCATTTCATTCCCCTTGCTAAGCTTCCTTCTGCTAAAGAGACGGCACAAATCATCATCGAGAATGTTTTCAGAATTCATGGCCTTCCGTCAGACGTCGTTTCGGACAGAGGTCCGCAATTCACGTCTCAATTTTGGAGGGAGTTTTGCCGTTTGATTGGGGCTTCCGTCAGTCTCTCTTCCGGCTTTCACCCCCAGTCTAACGGTCAAGCAGAACGGGCCAATCAGACTATTGGTCGCATCTTACGCAGTCTTTCTTTTCGCAACCCTGCGTCTTGGTCAGAACAGCTCCCCTGGGCAGAATACGCCCACAACTCGCTTCCTTCGTCTGCGACCGGGCTATCTCCTTTTCAGAGTAGCCTCGGGTACCAGCCTCCGCTGTTCTCATCTCAGTTCGCCGAGTCCAGCGTCCCCTCCGCTCAGGCTTTTGTCCAACGTTGCGAGCGCACCTGGAAGAGGGTCAGGTCTGCACTTTGCCGTTATAGGACGCAGACTGTGAGGGCTGCTAATAAGCGTAGAACTAAGAGTCCTAGATATTGTCGCGGTCAGAGAGTTTGGCTCTCCACTCAGAACCTTCCCCTTAAGACGGCTTCTCGCAAGTTGACCCCGCGGTTCATTGGTCCGTTCCGTATTTCTCGGGTCATTAATCCTGTCGCAGTTCGACTTCTTCTTCCGCGATACCTTCGTCGCGTCCACCCGGTCTTCCATGTCTCCTGTATTAAGCCCGTTCTTCGCGCCCCCGCTCGTCTTCCCCCCCCCCCCCCCATCCTTGTCGAGGGCGCACCCATCTACAGGGTCCGCAGGATTTTGGACATGCGTCCTCGGGGCCGTGGTCACCAGTACCTCGTTGATTGGGAGGGGTACGGTCCTGAGGAGAGGAGTTGGGTTCCCTCTCGGGACGTGCTGGACCGTGCGCTGATCGAGGATTTCCTCCGTTGCCGCCAGGTTTCCTCCTCGAGTGCGCCAGGAGGCGCTCGGTGAGTGGGGGGGTACTGTCATGTATTGTCATGTTGTGTCTTTCTGTCCTTTCCTTTCACCCTGTCTCCCTCTGCTGGTCGTATTAGGTTACCTTTTCTCCCCCGCTTTCCCCCAGCTGTTCCTTGTCTCCTCTTGACTACCTCGTCACCCCTTCTCCCACCTGTTCCCCTTTTCCCTCTGATTAGTCCCCTATATCTCTCTCTGTTTTTGTTCCTGTCCTTGTCGGATTCTTGTTTGTTGTGTTTCATGCCTGAGCCAGACTATCGTCATGTTTGCTGTAACCTTGTCCTGTCCTGTCGGAATCTGCCGGTCTATCTGAGCCTACCTATGTTTGGTTATTAAAGAAGCTCTGTTTAAGTTAGTTCGCTTTTGGGTCCTCATTCACTCACCGTAACAATATTTTATAGATTACAGGTTAAATATAACTACATCAGACAGTATATTTTATAGATTACAGGTTAAATATAACTACATCAGACAGTATATTTTATACATTACAGGTTAAATATAACTACATCAGACAGTATATTTTATAGATTACAGGTTAAATATAACTACATCAGACAGTATATTTTATAGATTACAGGTTAAATATAACTACATCAGACAGTATATTTTATAGATTACAGGTTAAATATAACTACATCAGACAGTATATTTTATAGATTACAGGTTAAATATAACTACATCAGACAGTATATTTTATAGATTACAGGTTAAATATAACTACATCAGACAGTATATTTTATACATTACAGGTTAAATATAACTACATCAGACAGTATATTTTATAGATTACAGGTTAAATATAACTACATCAGACAGTATATTTTATAGATTACAGGTTAAATATAACTACATCAGACAGTATATTTTATAGATTACAGGTTAAATATAACTACATCAGACAGTATATTTTATAGATTACAGGTTAAATATAACTACATCATACAGTATATTTTATAGATTACAGGTTAAATATAACTACATCAGACAGTATATTTTATAGATTACAGGTTAAATATAACTACATCAGACAGTATATTTTATAGATTACAGGTTAAATATAACTACATCAGACAGTATATTTTATAGATTACTGGTTAAATATAACTACATCGGACAGTATATTTTACAGGTTAAATATAACTACATCAGACAGTATATTTTATAGATTACAGGTTAAATATAACTACATCAGACAGTATATTTTATAGATTACAGGTTAAATATAACTACATCAGACAGTATATTTTATAGATTACAGGTTAAATATAACTACATCAGACAGTATATTTTATAGATTACAGGTTAAATATAACTACATCAGACAGTATATTTTATAGATTACAGGTTAAATATAACTACATCAGACAGTATATTTTATAGATTACAGGTTAAATATAACTACATCAGACAGTATATTTTATAGATTACAGGTTAAATATAACTACATCAGACAGTATATTTTATAGATTACAGGTTAAATATAACTACATCAGACAGTATATTTTATAGATTACAGGTTAAATATAACTACATCAGACAGTATATTTTACAGGTTACAGGTTAAATATAACTACATCAGACAGTATATTTTATAGATTACAGGTTAAATATAACTACATCAGACAGTATATTTTATAGATTACATGTTAAATATAACTACATCAGACAGTATATTTTACAGGTTACAGGTTAAATATAACTACATCAGACAGTATATTTTACAGATTACAGGTTAAATATAACTACATCAGACAGTATATTTTACAGGTTAAATATAACTACATCAGACAGTATATTTTATATATTACAGGTTAAATATAACTACATCAGACAGTACATTTTATATATTACAGGTTAAATATAACTACATCAGACAGTATATTTTATAGATTACAGGTTAAATATAACTACATCAGACAGTATATTTTATATATTACAGGTTAAATATAACTACATCAGACAGTATATTTTATACATTACAGGTTAAATATAACTACATCAGACAGTATATTTTATAGATTACAGGTTAAATATAACTACATCAGACAGTATATTTTACAGGTTACAGGTTAAATATAACTACATCAGACAGTATATTTTATAGATTACAGGTTAAATATAACTACATCAGACAGTATATTTTATACATTACAGGTTAAATATAACTACATCAGACAGTATATTTTATAGATTACAGGTTAAATATAACTACATCAGACAGTATATTTTATAGATTACAGGTTAAATATAACTACATCAGACAGTATATTTTATAGATTACAGGTTAAATATAACTACATCAGACAGTATATTTTATAGATTACAGGTTAAATATAACTACATCAGACAGTATATTTTATAGATTACAGGTTAAATATAACTACATCAGACAGTATATTTTATAGATTACAGGTTAAATATAACTACATCATACAGTATATTTTATAGATTACAGGTTAAATATAACTACATCAGACAGTATATTTTATAGATTACAGGTTAAATATAACTACATCAGACAGTATATTTTATAGATTACAGGTTAAATATAACTACATCAGACAGTATATTTTATAGATTACTGGTTAAATATAACTACATCGGACAGTATATTTTACAGGTTAAATATAACTACATCAGACAGTATATTTTATAGATTACAGGTTAAATATAACTACATCAGACAGTATATTTTATAGATTACAGGTTAAATATAACTACATCAGACAGTATATTTTATAGATTACAGGTTAAATATAACTACATCAGACAGTATATTTTATAGATTACAGGTTAAATATAACTACATCAGACAGTATATTTTATAGATTACAGGTTAAATATAACTACATCAGACAGTATATTTTATAGATTACAGGTTAAATATAACTACATCAGACAGTATATTTTATAGATTACAGGTTAAATATAACTACATCAGACAGTATATTTTATAGATTACAGGTTAAATATAACTACATCAGACAGTATATTTTATAGATTACAGGTTAAATATAACTACATCAGACAGTATATTTTACAGGTTACAGGTTAAATATAACTACATCAGACAGTATATTTTATAGATTACAGGTTAAATATAACTACATCAGACAGTATATTTTATAGATTACAGGTTAAATATAACTACATCAGACAGTATATTTTACAGGTTACAGGTTAAATATAACTACATCAGACAGTATATTTTACAGATTACAGGTTAAATATAACTACATCAGACAGTATATTTTACAGGTTAAATATAACTACATCAGACAGTATATTTTATATATTACAGGTTAAATATAACTACATCAGACAGTATATTTTATAGATTACAGGTTAAATATAACTACATCAGACAGTATATTTTATATATTACAGGTTAAATATAACTACATCAGACAGTATATTTTATAGATTACAGGTTAAATATAACTACATCAGACAGTATATTTTATATATTACAGGTTAAATATAACTACATCAGACAGTATATTTTATAGATTACAGGTTAAATATAACTACATCAGACAGTATATTTTATAGATTACAGGTTAAATATAACTACATCAGACAGTATATTTTATATATTACAGGTTAAATATAACTACATCAGACAGTATATTTTATAGATTACAGGTTAAATATAACTACATCAGACAGTATATTTTACAGGTTAAATATAACTACATCAGACAGTATATTTTACAGGTTAAATATAACTGCATCAGACAGTATATTTTATATATTACAGGTTAAATATAACTACATCAGACAGTATATTTTACAGGTTAAATATAACTACATCAGACAGTATATTTTATATATTACAGGTTAAATATAACTACATCAGACAGTATATTTTACAGGTTAAATATAACTACATCAGACAGTATATTTTACAGGTTAAATATAACTGCATCAGACAGTATATTTTATATATTACAGGTTAAATATAACTACATCAGACAGTATATTTTATAGATTACAGGTTAAATATAACTGCATCAGACAGTATATTTTATAGATTACAGGTTAAATATAACTACATCAGACAGTATATTTTATAGATTACAGGTTAAATATAACTACATCAGACAGTATATTTTATAGATTACAGGTTAAATATAACTGCATCAGACAGTATATTTTATAGATTACAGGTTAAATATAACTACATCAGACAGTATATTTTATATATTACAGGTTAAATATAACTACATCAGACAGTATATTTTATATATTACAGGTTAAATATAACTACATCAGACAGTATATTTTATAGATTACAGGTTAAATATAACTACATCAGACAGTATATTTTATATATTACAGGTTAAATATAACTACATCAGACAGTATATTTTATATATTACAGGTTAAATATAACTACATCAGACAGTATATTTTATAGATTACAGGTTAAATATAACTACATCAGACAGTATATTTTATATTTTACAGGTTAAATATAACTACATCAGACAGTATATTTTATATATTACAGGTTAAATATAACTACATCAGACAGTATATTTTATAGATTACAGGTTAAATATAACTACATCAGACAGTATATTTTATATATTACAGGTTAAATATAACTACATCAGGCAGTATATTTTATATATTACAGGTTAAATATAACTACATCAGACAGTATATTTTATAGATTACAGGTTAAATATAACTACATCAGACAGTATATTTTATAGATTACAGGTTAAATATAACTACATCAGACAGTATATTTTATAGATTACAGGTTAAATATAACTACATCAGACAGTATATTTTATAGATTACAGGTTAAATATAACTACATCAGACAGTATATTTTATAGATTACAGGTTAAATATAACTACATCAGACAGTATATTTTATAGATTACAGGTTAAATATAACTACATCAGACAGTATATTTTATATATTACAGGTTAAATATAACTACATCAGACAGTATATTTTATATTTTACAGGTTAAATATAACTACATCAGACAGTATATTTTATAGATTACAGGTTAAATATAACTACATCAGACAGTATATTTTATAGATTACAGGTTAAATATAACTACATCAGACAGTATATTTTATACATTACAGGTTAAATATAACTACATCAGACAGTATATTTTATAGATTACAGGTTAAATATAACTACATCAGACAGTATATTTTATAGATTACAGGTTAAATATAACTACATCAGACAGTATATTTTATAGATTACAGGTTAAATATAACTACATCAGACAGTATATTTTATAGATTACAGGTTAAATATAACTACATCAGACAGTATATTTTATAGATTACAGGTTAAATATAACTACATCAGACAGTATATTTTATACATTACAGGTTAAATATAACTACATCAGACAGTATATTTTATAGATTACAGGTTAAATATAACTACATCAGACAGTATATTTTATAGATTACAGGTTAAATATAACTACATCAGACAGTATATTTTATAGATTACAGGTTAAATATAACTACATCAGACAGTATATTTTATAGATTACAGGTTAAATATAACTACATCATACAGTATATTTTATAGATTACAGGTTAAATATAACTACATCAGACAGTATATTTTATAGATTACAGGTTAAATATAACTACATCAGACAGTATATTTTATAGATTACAGGTTAAATATAACTACATCAGACAGTATATTTTATAGATTACTGGTTAAATATAACTACATCGGACAGTATATTTTACAGGTTAAATATAACTACATCAGACAGTATATTTTATAGATTACAGGTTAAATATAACTACATCAGACAGTATATTTTATAGATTACAGGTTAAATATAACTACATCAGACAGTATATTTTATAGATTACAGGTCAAATATAACTACATCAGACAGTATATTTTATAGATTACAGGTTAAATATAACTACATCAGACAGTATATTTTATAGATTACAGGTTAAATATAACTACATCAGACAGTATATTTTATAGATTACAGGTTAAATATAACTACATCAGACAGTATATTTTATAGATTACAGGTTAAATATAACTACATCAGACAGTATATTTTATAGATTACAGGTTAAATATAACTACATCAGACAGTATATTTTATAGATTACAGGTTAAATATAACTACATCAGACAGTATATTTTATAGATTACAGGTTAAATATAACTACATCAGACAGTATATTTTATAGATTACAGGTTAAATATAACTACATCAGACAGTATATTTTATAGATTACAGGTTAAATATAACTACATCAGACAGTATATTTTATAGATTACAGGTTAAATATAACTACATCAGACAGTATATTTTATAGATTACAGGTTAAATATAACTACATCAGACAGTATATTTTATAGATTACAGGTTAAATATAACTACATCAGACAGTATATTTTACAGGTTACAGGTTAAATATAACTACATCAGACAGTATATTTTATAGATTACAGGTTAAATATAACTACATCAGACAGTATATTTTATAGATTACAGGTTAAATATAACTACATCAGACAGTATATTTTACAGGTTACAGGTTAAATATAACTACATCAGACAGTATATTTTACAGATTACAGGTTAAATATAACTACATCAGACAGTATATTTTACAGGTTAAATATAACTACATCAGACAGTATATTTTATATATTACAGGTTAAATATAACTACATCAGACAGTATATTTTATAGATTACAGGTTAAATATAACTACATCAGACAGTATATTTTATATATTACAGGTTAAATATAACTACATCAGACAGTATATTTTATAGATTACAGGTTAAATATAACTACATCAGACAGTATATTTTATATATTACAGGTTAAATATAACTACATCAGACAGTATATTTTATAGATTACAGGTTAAATATAACTACATCAGACAGTATATTTTATAGATTACAGGTTAAATATAACTACATCAGACAGTATATTTTATATATTACAGGTTAAATATAACTACATCAGACAGTATATTTTATAGATTACAGGTTAAATATAACTACATCAGACAGTATATTTTACAGGTTAAATATAACTACATCAGACAGTATATTTTACAGGTTAAATATAACTGCATCAGACAGTATATTTTATATATTACAGGTTAAATATAACTACATCAGACAGTATATTTTACAGGTTAAATATAACTACATCAGACAGTATATTTTATATATTACAGGTTAAATATAACTACATCAGACAGTATATTTTACAGGTTAAATATAACTACATCAGACAGTATATTTTACAGGTTAAATATAACTGCATCAGACAGTATATTTTATATATTACAGGTTAAATATAACTACATCAGACAGTATATTTTATAGATTACAGGTTAAATATAACTGCATCAGACAGTATATTTTATAGATTACAGGTTAAATATAACTACATCAGACAGTATATTTTATAGATTACAGGTTAAATATAACTACATCAGACAGTATATTTTATAGATTACAGGTTAAATATAACTGCATCAGACAGTATATTTTATAGATTACAGGTTAAATATAACTACATCAGACAGTATATTTTATATATTACAGGTTAAATATAACTACATCAGACAGTATATTTTATATATTACAGGTTAAATATAACTACATCAGACAGTATATTTTATAGATTACAGGTTAAATATAACTACATCAGACAGTATATTTTATATATTACAGGTTAAATATAACTACATCAGACAGTATATTTTATATATTACAGGTTAAATATAACTACATCAGACAGTATATTTTATAGATTACAGGTTAAATATAACTACATCAGACAGTATATTTTATATTTTACAGGTTAAATATAACTACATCAGACAGTATATTTTATATATTACAGGTTAAATATAACTACATCAGACAGTATATTTTATAGATTACAGGTTAAATATAACTACATCAGACAGTATATTTTATATATTACAGGTTAAATATAACTACATCAGGCAGTATATTTTATATATTACAGGTTAAATATAACTACATCAGACAGTATATTTTATAGATTACAGGTTAAATATAACTACATCAGACAGTATATTTTATAGATTACAGGTTAAATATAACTACATCAGACAGTATATTTTATAGATTACAGGTTAAATATAACTACATCAGACAGTATATTTTATAGATTACAGGTTAAATATAACTACATCAGACAGTATATTTTATAGATTACAGGTTAAATATAACTACATCAGACAGTATATTTTATAGATTACAGGTTAAATATAACTACATCAGACAGTATATTTTATATATTACAGGTTAAATATAACTACATCAGACAGTATATTTTATATTTTACAGGTTAAATATAACTACATCAGACAGTATATTTTATAGATTACAGGTTAAATATAACTACATCAGACAGTATATTTTATAGATTACAGGTTAAATATAACTACATCAGACAGTATATTTTATACATTACAGGTTAAATATAACTACATCAGACAGTATATTTTATAGATTACAGGTTAAATATAACTACATCAGACAGTATATTTTATAGATTACAGGTTAAATATAACTACATCAGACAGTATATTTTATAGATTACAGGTTAAATATAACTACATCAGACAGTATATTTTATAGATTACAGGTTAAATATAACTACATCAGACAGTATATTTTATAGATTACAGGTTAAATATAACTACATCAGACAGTATATTTTATACATTACAGGTTAAATATAACTACATCAGACAGTATATTTTATAGATTACAGGTTAAATATAACTACATCAGACAGTATATTTTATAGATTACAGGTTAAATATAACTACATCAGACAGTATATTTTATAGATTACAGGTTAAATATAACTACATCAGACAGTATATTTTATAGATTACAGGTTAAATATAACTACATCATACAGTATATTTTATAGATTACAGGTTAAATATAACTACATCAGACAGTATATTTTATAGATTACAGGTTAAATATAACTACATCAGACAGTATATTTTATAGATTACAGGTTAAATATAACTACATCAGACAGTATATTTTATAGATTACTGGTTAAATATAACTACATCGGACAGTATATTTTACAGGTTAAATATAACTACATCAGACAGTATATTTTATAGATTACAGGTTAAATATAACTACATCAGACAGTATATTTTATAGATTACAGGTTAAATATAACTACATCAGACAGTATATTTTATAGATTACAGGTCAAATATAACTACATCAGACAGTATATTTTATAGATTACAGGTTAAATATAACTACATCAGACAGTATATTTTATAGATTACAGGTTAAATATAACTACATCAGACAGTATATTTTATAGATTACAGGTTAAATATAACTACATCAGACAGTATATTTTATAGATTACAGGTTAAATATAACTACATCAGACAGTATATTTTATAGATTACAGGTTAAATATAACTACATCAGACAGTATATTTTATAGATTACAGGTTAAATATAACTACATCAGACAGTATATTTTACAGGTTACAGGTTAAATATAACTACATCAGACAGTATATTTTATAGATTACAGGTTAAATATAACTACATCAGACAGTATATTTTATAGATTACAGGTTAAATATAACTACATCAGACAGTATATTTTACAGGTTACAGGTTAAATATAACTACATCAGACAGTATATTTTACAGATTACAGGTTAAATATAACTACATCAGACAGTATATTTTACAGGTTAAATATAACTACATCAGACAGTATATTTTATATATTACATGTTAAATATAACTACATCAGACAGTATATTTTATAGATTACAGGTTAAATATAACTACATCAGAGAGTATATTTTATATATTACAGGTTAAATATAACTACATCAGACAGTATATTTTATATATTACATGTTAAATATAACTACATCAGACAGTATATTTTATAGATTACAGGTTAAATATAACTACATCAGACAGTATATTTTATATATTACAGGTTAAATATAACTACATCAGACAGTATATTTTATATATTACATGTTAAATATAACTACATCAGACAGTATATTTTATAGATTACAGGTTAAATATAACTACATCAGACAGTATATTTTATATATTACAGGTTAAATATAACTACATCAGACAGTATATTTTATAGATTACAGGTTAAATATAACTACATCAGACAGTATATTTTATAGATTACAGGTTAAATATAACTACATCAGACAGTATATTTTATATATTACAGGTTAAATATAACTACATCAGACAGTATATTTTATAGATTACAGGTTAAATATAACTACATCAGACAGTATATTTTATAGATTACAGGTTAAATATAACTACATCAGACAGTATATTTTACAGGTTAAATATAACTACATCAGACAGTATATTTTACAGGTTAAATATAACTGCATCAGACAGTATATTTTATATATTACAGGTTAAATATAACTACATCAGACAGTATATTTTACAGGTTAAATATAACTACATCAGACAGTATATTTTATATATTACAGGTTAAATATAACTACATCAGACAGTATATTTTACAGGTTAAATATAACTACATCAGACAGTATATTTTACAGGTTAAATATAACTGCATCAGACAGTATATTTTATATATTACAGGTTAAATATAACTACATCAGACAGTATATTTTATAGATTACAGGTTAAATATAACTGCATCAGACAGTATATTTTATAGATTACAGGTTAAATATAACTACATCAGACAGTATATTTTATATATTACAGGTTAAATATAACTACATCAGACAGTATATTTTATAGATTACAGGTTAAATATAACTACATCAGACAGTATATTTTATAGATTACAGGTTAAATATAACTACATCAGACAGTATATTTTATAGATTACAGGTTAAATATAACTACATCAGACAGTATATTTTATAGATTACAGGTTAAATATAACTACATCAGACAGTACATTTTATAGATTACAGGTTAAATATAACTACATCAGACAGTATATTTTATAGATTACAGGTTAAATATAACTACATCAGACAGTATATTTTATAGATTACAGGTTAAATATAACTACATCAGACAGTATATTTTATATATTACAGGTTAAATATAACTACATCAGACAGTATATTTTATATATTACAGGTTAAATATAACTACATCAGACAGTATATTTTATAGATTACAGGTTAAATATAACTACATCAGACAGTATATTTTATAGATTACAGGTTAAATATAACTGCATCAGACAGTATATTTTATAGATTACAGGTTAAATATAACTACATCAGACAGTATATTTTATATATTACAGGTTAAATATAACTACATCAGACAGTATATTTTATATATTACAGGTTAAATATAACTACATCAGACAGTATATTTTATAGATTACAGGTTAAATATAACTACATCAGACAGTATATTTTATATATTACAGGTTAAATATAACTACATCAGACAGTATATTTTATATATTACAGGTTAAATATAACTACATCAGACAGTATATTTTATAGATTACAGGTTAAATATAACTACATCAGACAGTATATTTTATAGATTACAGGTTAAATATAACTACATCAGACAGTATATTTTATAGATTACAGGTTAAATATAACTACATCAGACAGTATATTTTATATATTACAGGTTAAATATAACTACATCAGGCAGTATATTTTATATATTAGAGGTTAAATATAACTACATCAGACAGTATATTTTAGAGGTTAAATATAACTACATCAGACAGTATATTTTACAGGTTAAATATAACTACATCAAACAGTATATTTTATAGATTACAGGTTAAATATAACTACATCAGACAGTATATTTTATATATTACAGGTTAAATATAACTACATCAGACAGTATATTTTAGAGGTTAAATATAACTACATCAGACAGTATATTTTATAGATTACAGGTTAAATATAACTACATCAGACAGTATATTTTACAGGTTAAATATAACTACATCAGGCAGTATATTTTATATTTTAGAGGTTAAATATAACTACATCAGACAGTATATTTTATATATTACAGGTTAAATATAACTACATCAGGCAGTATATTTTATAGATTACAGGTTAAATATAACTGCATCAGACAGTATATTTTATATATTACAGGTTAAATATAACTACATCAGACAGTATATTTTATAGATTACAGGTTAAATATAACTGCATCAGAGAGTATATTTTATAGATTACAGGTTAAATATAACTACATCAGACAGTATATTTTATAGATTACAGGTTAAATATAACTACATCAGACAGTATATTTTATAGATTACAGGTTAAATATAACTACATCAGACAGTATATTTTATAGATTACAGGTTAAATATAACTACATCAGACAGTATATTTTATAGATTACAGGTTAAATATAACTACATCAGACAGTATATTTTATAGATTACAGGTTAAATATAACTACATCAGACAGTATATTTTATAGATTACAGGTTAAATATAACTACATCAGACAGTATATTTTATAGATTACAGGTTAAATATAACTACATCAGACAGTATATTTTATATATTACAGGTTAAATATAACTACATCAGACAGTATATTTTATAGATTACAGGTTAAATATAACTACATCAGACAGTATATTTTATAGATTACAGGTTAAATATAACTACATCAGACAGTATATTTTATAGATTACAGGTTAAATATAACTACATCAGACAGTATATTTTATAGATTACAGGTTAAATATAACTACATCAGACAGTATATTTTACAGGTTAAATATAACTACATCAGACAGTATATTTTACAGGTTAAATATAACTACATCAGACAGTATATTTTACAGGTTAAATATAACTACATCAGACAGTATATTTTATAGATTACAGGTTAAATATAACTACATCAGACAGTATATTTTACAGGTTAAATATAACTACATCAGACAGTATATTTTATAGATTACAGGTTAAATATAACTACATCAGACAGTATATTTTATATATTACAGGTTAAATATAACTACATCAGACAGTATATTTTATATATTACAGGTTAAATATAACTACATCAGACAGTATATTTTATATTTTACAGGTTAAATATAACTACATCAGGCAGTATATTTTATAGATTACAGGTTAAATATAACTACATCAGACAGTATATTTTATAGATTACAGGTTAAATATAACTACATCAGACAGTATATTTTATAGATTACAGGTTAAATATAACTACATCAGACAGTATATTTTATATATTACAGGTTAAATATAACTACATCAGACAGTATATTTTATATTTTACAGGTTAAATATAACTACATCAGGCAGTATATTTTATAGATTACAGGTTAAATATAACTACATCAGACAGTATATTTTATAGATTACAGGTTAAATATAACTACATCAGACAGTATATTTTATAGATTACAGGTTAAATATAACTACATCAGACAGTATATTTTATATATTACAGGTTAAATATAACTACATCAGACAGTATATTTTATATATTACAGGTTAAATATAACTACATCAGACAGTATATTTTACAGGTTAAATATAACTACATCAAACAGTATATTTTATAGATTACAGGTTAAATATAACTACATCAGACAGTATATTTTATATATTACAGGTTAAATATAACTACATCAGACAGTATATTTTAGAGGTTAAATATAACTACATCAGACAGTATATTTTATAGATTACAGGTTAAATATAACTACATCAGACAGTATATTTTACAGGTTAAATATAACTACATCAGGCAGTATATTTTATATTTTAGAGGTTAAATATAACTACATCAGGCAGTATATTTTATAGATTACAGGTTAAATATAACTACATCAGACAGTATATTTTATATTTTACAGGTTAAATATAACTACATCAGACAGTATATTTTATAGATTACAGGTTAAATATAACTACATCAGGCAGTATATTTTATATATTACAGGTTAAATATAACTACATCAGGCAGTATATTTTATATTTTAGAGGTTAAATATAACTACATCAGACAGTATATTTTATATTTTACAGGTTAAATATAACTACATCAGACAGTATATTTTATAGATTACAGGTTAAATATAACTACATCAGACAGTATATTTTATTGATTACAGGTTAAATATAACTACATCAGACAGTATATTTTATAGATTACAGGTTAAATATAACTACATCAGACAGTATATTTTATAGATTACAGGTTAAATATAACTACATCAGACAGTATATTTTATATATTACAGGTTAAATATAACTACATCAGACAGTATATTTTATATATTACAGGTTAAATATAACTACATCAGACAGTATATTTTATAGATTACAGGTTAAATATAACTACATCAGACAGTATATTTTACAGGTTAAATATAACTACATCAGACAGTATATTTTACAGGTTAAATATAACTACATCAGACAGTATATTTTACAGGTTAAATATAACTACATCAGACAGTATATTTTATAGATTACAGGTTAAATATAACTACATCAGACAGTATATTTTATATATTACAGGTTAAATATAACTACATCAGACAGTACATTTTATAGATTACAGGTTAAATATAACTACATCAGACAGTATATTTTATATATTACAGGTTAAATATAACTACATCAGACAGTATATTTTATACATTACAGGTTAAATATAACTACATCAGACAGTATATTTTATATATTACAGGTTAAATATAACTACATCAGGCAGTATATTTTATAGATTACAGGTTAAATATAACTACATCAGACAGTATATTTTATAGATTACAGGTTAAATATAACTACATCAGACAGTATATTTTACAGGTTAAATATAACTACATCAGACAGTATATTTTATAGATTACAGGTTAAATATAACTACATCAGACAGTATATTTTATAGATTACAGGTTAAATATAACTACATCAGACAGTATATTTTATAGATTACAGGTTAAATATAACTACATCAGGCAGTATATTTTATATATTACAGGTTAAATATAACTACATCAGACAGTATATTTTACAGGTTAAATATAACTACATCAGACAGTATATTTTATAGATTACAGGTTAAATATAACTACATCAGACAGTATATTTTATATTTTACAGGTTAAATATAACTACATCAGACAGTATATTTTATATATTACAGGTTAAATATAACTACATCAGACAGTATATTTTATATATTACAGGTTAAATATAACTACATCAGACAGTATATTTTATAGATTACAGGTTAAATATAACTACATCAGACAGTATATTTTATATATTACAGGTTAAATATGACTACATCAGACAGTATATTTTATAGATTACAGGTTAAATATAACTACATCAGACAGTATATTTTATAGATTACAGGTTAAATATAACTACATCAGACAGTATATTTTACAGGTTAAATATAACTACATCAGACAGTATATTTTATAGATTACAGGTTAAATATAACTACATCAGACAGTATATTTTATATATTACAGGTTAAATATAACTACATCAGACAGTATATTTTATATATTACAGGTTAAATATAACTACATCAGACAGTATATTTTATATATTACAGGTTAAATATAACTACATCAGACAGTATATTTTATATTTTACAGGTTAAATATAACTACATCAGGCAGTATATTTTATAGATTACAGGTTAAATATAACTACATCAGACAGTATATTTTATAGATTACAGGTTAAATATAACTACATCAGACAGTATATTTTATAGATTACAGGTTAAATATAACTACATCAGGCAGTATATTTTATATATTAGAGGTTAAATATAACTACATCAGACAGTATATTTTATATATTACAGGTTAAATATAACTACATCAGACAGTATATTTTATAGATTACAGGTTAAATATAACTACATCAGACAGTATATTTTATATATTACAGGTTAAATATAACTACATCAGACAGTATATTTTATATATTACAGGTTAAATATAACTACATCAGACAGTATATTTTACAGGTTAAATATAACTACATCAAACAGTATATTTTATAGATTACAGGTTAAATATAACTACATCAGACAGTATATTTTATATATTACAGGTTAAATATAACTACATCAGACAGTATATTTTAGAGGTTAAATATAACTACATCAGACAGTATATTTTATAGATTACAGGTTAAATATAACTACATCAGACAGTATATTTTACAGGTTAAATATAACTACATCAGGCAGTATATTTTATATTTTAGAGGTTAAATATAACTACATCAGGCAGTATATTTTATAGATTACAGGTTAAATATAACTACATCAGACAGTATATTTTATATTTTACAGGTTAAATATAACTACATCAGACAGTATATTTTATAGATTACAGGTTAAATATAACTACATCAGGCAGTATATTTTATATATTACAGGTTAAATATAACTACATCAGGCAGTATATTTTATATTTTAGAGGTTAAATATAACTACATCAGACAGTATATTTTATAGATTACAGGTTAAATATAACTACATCAGACAGTATATTTTATATATTACAGGTTAAATATAACTACATCAGACAGTATATTTTATAGATTACAGGTTAAATATAACTACATCAGACAGTATATTTTACAGGTTAAATATAACTACATCAGACAGTATATTTTACAGGTTAAATATAACTACATCAGACAGTATATTTTACAGGTTAAATATAACTACATCAGACAGTATATTTTATAGATTACAGGTTAAATATAACTACATCAGACAGTATATTTTATATATTACAGGTTAAATATAACTACATCAGACAGTACATTTTATAGATTACAGGTTAAATATAACTACATCAGACAGTATATTTTATATATTACAGGTTAAATATAACTACATCAGACAGTATATTTTATACATTACAGGTTAAATATAACTACATCAGACAGTATATTTTATATATTACAGGTTAAATATAACTACATCAGGCAGTATATTTTATAGATTACAGGTTAAATATAACTACATCAGACAGTATATTTTATAGATTACAGGTTAAATATAACTACATCAGACAGTATATTTTACAGGTTAAATATAACTACATCAGACAGTATATTTTATAGATTACAGGTTAAATATAACTACATCAGACAGTATATTTTATAGATTACAGGTTAAATATAACTACATCAGACAGTATATTTTATAGATTACAGGTTAAATATAACTACATCAGACAGTATATTTTATAGATTACAGGTTAAATATAACTACATCAGGCAGTATATTTTATATATTACAGGTTAAATATAACTACATCAGACAGTATATTTTACAGGTTAAATATAACTACATCAGACAGTATATTTTATAGATTACAGGTTAAATATAACTACATCAGACAGTATATTTTATATTTTACAGGTTAAATATAACTACATCAGACAGTATATTTTATATATTACAGGTTAAATATAACTACATCAGACAGTATATTTTATATATTACAGGTTAAATATAACTACATCAGACAGTATATTTTATAGATTACAGGTTAAATATAACTACATCAGACAGTATATTTTATATATTACAGGTTAAATATGACTACATCAGACAGTATATTTTATAGATTACAGGTTAAATATAACTACATCAGACAGTATATTTTATAGATTACAGGTTAAATATAACTACATCAGACAGTATATTTTACAGGTTAAATATAACTACATCAGACAGTATATTTTATAGATTACAGGTTAAATATAACTACATCAGACAGTATATTTTATATATTACAGGTTAAATATAACTACATCAGACAGTATATTTTACAGGTTAAATATAACTACATCAGACAGTATATTTTATATTTTACAGGTTAAATATAACTACATCAGACAGTATATTTTATAGATTACAGGTTAAATATAACTACATCAGACAGTATATTTTATATATTACAGGTTAAATATAACTACATCAGACAGTATACTTTATATATTACAGGTTAAATATAACTACATCAGACAGTATATTTTATATATTATAGGTTAAATATAACTACATCAGACAGTATATTTTACAGGTTAAATATAACTACATCAGACAGTATATTTTATAGATTACAGGTTAAATATAACTACATCAGACAGTATATTTTATAGATTACAGGTTAAATATAACTACATCAGACAGTATATTTGATATATTACAGGTTAAATATAACTACATCAGACAGTATATTTTACAGGTTAAATATAACTACATCAGACAGTATATTTTATAGATTACAGGTTAAATATAACTACATCAGACAGTATATTTTATATATTACAGGTTAAATATAACTACATCAGACAGTATATTTTATATATTACAGGTTAAATATAACTACATCAGACAGTATATTTTATATATTACAGGTTAAATATAACTACATCAGACAGTATATTTTATAGATTACAGGTTAAATATAACTACATCAGACAGTATATTTTATAGATTACAGGTTAAATATAACTACATCAGACAGTATATTTTACAGGTTAAATATAACTACATCAGACAGTATATTTTATATATTACAGGTTAAATATAACTACATCAGACAGTATATTTTATATATTACAGGTTAAATATAACTACATCAGACAGTATATTTTATATATTACAGGTTAAATATAACTACATCAGACAGTATATTTTATAGATTACAGGTTAAATATAACTACATCAGACAGTATATTTTATATATTACAGGTTAAATATAACTACATCAGACAGTATATTTTGTATATTACAGGTTAAATATAACTACATCAGACAGTATATTTTATATATTACAGGTTAAATATAACTACATCAGACAGTATATTTTATAGATTACAGGTTAAATATAACTACATCAGACAGTATATTTTATATATTACAGGTTAAATATAACTACATCAGACAGTATATTTTATAGATTACAGGTTAAATATAACTACATCAGACAGTATATTTTATATATTACAGGTTAAATATAACTACATCAGACAGTATATTTTATAGATTACAGGTTAAATATAACTACATCAGACAGTATATTTTACAGGTTAAATATAACTACATCAGACAGTATATTTTATAGATTACAGGTTAAATATAACTACATCAGACAGTATATTTTATATATTACAGGTTAAATATAACTACATCAGACAGTATATTTTATAGATTACAGGTTAAATATAACTACATCAGACAGTATATTTTATAGATTACAGGTTAAATATAACTACATCAGACAGTATATTTTATATATTACAGGTTAAATATAACTACATCAGACAGTATATTTTATAGATTACTGGTTAAATATAACTACATCAGACAGTATATTTTACAGGTTAAATATAACTACATCAGACAGTATATTTTATAGATTACAGGTTAAATATAACTACATCAGACAGTATATTTTATATATTACAGGTTAAATATAACTACATCAGACAGTATATTTTACAGGTTAAATATAACTACATCAGACAGTATATTTTATAGATTACAGGTTAAATATAACTACATCAGACAGTATATTTTATATATTACAGGTTAAATATAACTACATCAGACAGTATATTTTATAGATTACAGGTTAAATATAACTACATCAGACAGTATATTTTATAGATTACAGGTTAAATATAACTACATCAGACAGTATATTTTATAGATTACAGGTTAAATATAACTACATCAGACAGTATATTTTATAGATTACAGGTTAAATATAACTACATCAGACAGTATATTTTATAGATTACAGGTTAAATATAACTACATCAGACAGTATATTTTATAGATTACAGGTTAAATATAATTACATCAGACAGTATATTTTATAGATTACAGGTTAAATATAACTACATCAGACAGTATATTTTATAGATTACAGGTTAAATATAACTACATCAGACAGTATATTTTATATTTTACAGGTTAAATATAACTACATCAGACAGTATATTTTATATATTACAGGTTAAATATAACTACATCAGACAGTATATTTTACAGGTTAAATATAACTACATCAGACAGTATATTTTATAGATTACAGGTTAAATATAACTACATCAGACAGTATATTTTATATATTACAGGTTAAATATAACTACATCAGACAGTATATTTTACAGGTTAAATATAACTACATCAGACAGTATATTTTATAGATTACTGGTTAAATATAACTACATCAGACAGTATATTTTACAGGTTAAATATAACTACATCAGACAGTATATTTTATAGATTACAGGTTAAATATAACTACATCAGACAGTATATTTTACAGGTTAAATATAACTACATCAGACAGTATATTTTATAGATTACAGGTTAAATATAACTACATCAGACAGTATATTTTATATATTACAGGTTAAATATAACTACATCAGACAGTATATTTTATATATTACAGGTTAAATATAACTACATCAGACAGTATATTTTATAGATTACAGGTTAAATATAACTACATCAGACAGTATATTTTATATATTACAGGTTAAATATAACTACATCAGACAGTATATTTTATAGATTACAGGTTAAATATAACTACATCAGACAGTATATTTTACAGGTTAAATATAACTACATCAGACAGTATATTTTATAGATTACTGGTTAAATATAACTACATCGGACAGTATATTTTACAGGTTAAATATAACTACATCAGACAGTATATTTTATAGATTACAGGTTAAATATAACTACATCAGACAGTATATTTTATAGATTACAGGTTAAATATAACTACATCAGACAGTATATTTTACAGGTTAAATATAACTACATCAGACAGTATATTTTACAGGTTAAATATAACTACATCAGACAGTATATTTTATAGATTACAGGTTAAATATAACTACATCAGACAGTATATTTTATATATTACAGGTTAAATATAACTACATCAGACAGTACATTTTATAGATTACAGGTTAAATATAACTACATCAGACAGTACATTTTATAGATTACAGGTTAAATATAACTACATCAGACAGTACATTTTATAGATTACAGGTTAAATATAACTACATCAGACAGTATATTTTATATATTACAGGTTAAATATAACTACATCAGACAGTATATTTTATACATTACAGGTTAAATATAACTACATCAGACAGTATATTTTATAGATTACAGGTTAAATATAACTACATCAGACAGTATATTTTACAGGTTAAATATAACTACATCAGACAGTATATTTTATAGATTACAGGTTAAATATAACTACATCAGACAGTATATTTTATATATTACAGGTTAAATATAACTACATCAGACAGTATATTTTACAGGTTAAATATAACTACATCAGACAGTATATTTTATATTTTACAGGTTAAATATAACTACATCAGACAGTATATTTTATAGATTACAGGTTAAATATAACTACATCAGACAGTATATTTTATATATTACAGGTTAAATATAACTACATCAGACAGTATACTTTATATATTACAGGTTAAATATAACTACATCAGACAGTATATTTTATATATTATAGGTTAAATATAACTACATCAGACAGTATATTTTATAGATTACAGGTTAAATATAACTACATCAGACAGTATATTTTACAGGTTAAATATAACTACATCAGACAGTATATTTTATAGATTACAGGTTAAATATAACTACATCAGACAGTATATTTTATATATTACAGGTTAAATATAACTACATCAGACAGTATATTTTATATATTACAGGTTAAATATAACTACATCAGACAGTATATTTTATATATTACAGGTTAAATATAACTACATCAGACAGTATATTTTATAGATTACAGGTTAAATATAACTACATCAGACAGTATATTTTATATATTACAGGTTAAATATAACTACATCAGACAGTATATTTTATATATTACAGGTTAAATATAACTACATCAGACAGTATATTTTATAGATTACAGGTTAAATATAACTACATCAGACAGTATATTTTATATATTACAGGTTAAATATAACTACATCAGACAGTATATTTTGTATATTACAGGTTAAATATAACTACATCAGACAGTATATTTTATATATTACAGGTTAAATATAACTACATCAGACAGTATATTTTATAGATTACAGGTTAAATATAACTACATCAGACACTATATTTGATATATTACAGGTTAAATATAACTACATCAGACAGTATATTTTATATATTACAGGTTAAATATAACTACATCAGACAGTATATTTTATAGATTACTGGTTAAATATAACTACATCAGACAGTATATTTTACAGGTTAAATATAACTACATCAGACAGTATATTTTATAGATTACAGGTTAAATATAACTACATCAGACAGTATATTTTATATATTACAGGTTAAATATAACTACATCAGACAGTATATTTTACAGGTTAAATATAACTACATCAGACAGTATATTTTATAGATTACAGGTTAAATATAACTACATCAGACAGTATATTTTATAGATTACAGGTTAAATATAACTACATCAGACAGTATATTTTATAGATTACAGGTTAAATATAACTACATCAGACAGTATATTTTATAGATTACAGGTTAAATATAACTACATCAGACAGTATATTTTATAGATTACAGGTTAAATATAACTACATCAGACAGTATATTTTATAGATTACAGGTTAAATATAACTACATCAGACAGTATATTTTATAGATTACAGGTTAAATATAACTACATCAGACAGTATATTTTATAGATTACAGGTTAAATATAATTACATCAGACAGTATATTTTATAGATTACAGGTTAAATATAACTACATCAGACAGTATATTTTATAGATTACAGGTTAAATATAACTACATCAGACAGTATATTTTATATTTTACAGGTTAAATATAACTACATCAGACAGTATATTTTATATATTACAGGTTAAATATAACTACATCAGACAGTATATTTTACAGGTTAAATATAACTACATCAGACAGTATATTTTATAGATTACAGGTTAAATATAACTACATCAGACAGTATATTTTATATATTACAGGTTAAATATAACTACATCAGACAGTATATTTTACAGGTTAAATATAACTACATCAGACAGTATATTTTATAGATTACTGGTTAAATATAACTACATCAGACAGTATATTTTACAGGTTAAATATAACTACATCAGACAGTATATTTTATAGATTACAGGTTAAATATAACTACATCAGACAGTATATTTTACAGGTTAAATATAACTACATCAGACAGTATATTTTATAGATTACAGGTTAAATATAACTACATCAGACAGTATATTTTATATATTACAGGTTAAATATAACTACATCAGACAGTATATTTTATATATTACAGGTTAAATATAACTACATCAGACAGTATATTTTATACATTACAGGTTAAATATAACTACATCAGACAGTATATTTTATATATTACAGGTTAAATATAACTACATCAGACAGTATATTTTACAGGTTAAATATAACTACATCAGACAGTATATTTTACAGGTTAAATATAACTACATCAGACAGTATATTTTATAGATTACAGGTTAAATATAACTACATCAGACAGTATATTTTATATATTACAGGTTAAATATAACTACATCAGACAGTATATTTTACAGGTTAAATATAACTACATCAGACAGTATATTTTATAGATTACAGGTTAAATATAACTACATCAGACAGTATATTTTACAGGTTAAATATAACTACATCAGACAGTATATTTTATAGATTACAGGTTAAATATAACTACATCAGACAGTATATTTTATATATTACAGGTTAAATATAACTACATCAGACAGTACATTTTATAGATTACAGGTTAAATATAACTACATCAGACAGTATATTTTATATATTACAGGTTAAATATAACTACATCAGACAGTATATTTTATACATTACAGGTTAAATATAACTACATCAGACAGTATATTTTATATATTACAGGTTAAATATAACTACATTAGGCAGTATATTTTATAGATTACAGGTTAAATATAACTACATCAGACAGTATATTTTATAGATTACAGGTTAAATATAACTACATCAGACAGTATATTTTACAGGTTAAATATAACTACATCAGACAGTATATTTTATAGATTACAGGTTAAATATATCTACATCAGACAGTATATTTTATAGATTACAGGTTAAATATAACTACATCAGACAGTATATTTTATAGATTACAGGTTAAATATAACTACATCAGACAGTATATTTTATAGATTACAGGTTAAATATAACTACATCAGGCAGTATATTTTATATATTACAGGTTAAATATAACTACATCAGACAGTATATTTTACAGGTTAAATATAACTACATCAGACAGTATATTTTATAGATTACAGGTTAAATATAACTACATCAGACAGTATATTTTATATTTTACAGGTTAAATATAACTACATCAGACAGTATATTTTATATATTACAGGTTAAATATAACTACATCAGACAGTATATTTTATATATTACAGGTTAAATATAACTACATCAGACAGTATATTTTATAGATTACAGGTTAAATATAACTACATCAGACAGTATATTTTATATATTACAGGTTAAATATAACTACATCAGACAGTATATTTTACAGGTTAAATATAACTACATCAGACAGTATATTTTATAGATTACAGGTTAAATATAACTACATCAGACAGTATATTTTATATATTACAGGTTAAATATAACTACATCAGACAGTATATTTTACAGGTTAAATATAACTACATCAGACAGTATATTTTATATTTTACAGGTTAAATATAACTACATCAGACAGTATATTTTATAGATTACAGGTTAAATATAACTACATCAGACAGTATATTTTATATATTACAGGTTAAATATAACTACATCAGACAGTATACTTTATATATTACAGGTTAAATATAACTACATCAGACAGTATATTTTATATATTATAGGTTAAATATAACTACATCAGACAGTATATTTTACAGGTTAAATATAACTACATCAGACAGTATATTTTATAGATTACAGGTTAAATATAACTACATCAGACAGTATATTTTATAGATTACAGGTTAAATATAACTACATCAGACAGTATATTTGATATATTACAGGTTAAATATAACTACATCAGACAGTATATTTTACAGGTTAAATATAACTACATCAGACAGTATATTTTATAGATTACAGGTTAAATATAACTACATCAGACAGTATATTTTATATATTACAGGTTAAATATAACTACATCAGACAGTATATTTTATATATTACAGGTTAAATATAACTACATCAGACAGTATATTTTATATATTACAGGTTAAATATAACTACATCAGACAGTATATTTTATAGATTACAGGTTAAATATAACTACATCAGACAGTATATTTTATAGATTACAGGTTAAATATAACTACATCAGACAGTATATTTTACAGGTTAAATATAACTACATCAGACAGTATATTTTATATATTACAGGTTAAATATAACTACATCAGACAGTATATTTTATATATTACAGGTTAAATATAACTACATCAGACAGTATATTTTATATATTACAGGTTAAATATAACTACATCAGACAGTATATTTTATAGATTACAGGTTAAATATAACTACATCAGACAGTATATTTTATATATTACAGGTTAAATATAACTACATCAGACAGTATATTTTGTATATTACAGGTTAAATATAACTACATCAGACAGTATATTTTATATATTACAGGTTAAATATAACTACATCAGACAGTATATTTTATAGATTACAGGTTAAATATAACTACATCAGACAGTATATTTTATATATTACAGGTTAAATATAACTACATCAGACAGTATATTTTATAGATTACAGGTTAAATATAACTACATCAGACAGTATATTTTATATATTACAGGTTAAATATAACTACATCAGACAGTATATTTTATAGATTACAGGTTAAATATAACTACATCAGACAGTATATTTTACAGGTTAAATATAACTACATCAGACAGTATATTTTATAGATTACAGGTTAAATATAACTACATCAGACAGTATATTTTATATATTACAGGTTAAATATAACTACATCAGACAGTATATTTTATAGATTACAGGTTAAATATAACTACATCAGACAGTATATTTTATAGATTACAGGTTAAATATAACTACATCAGACAGTATATTTTATATATTACAGGTTAAATATAACTACATCAGACAGTATATTTTATAGATTACTGGTTAAATATAACTACATCAGACAGTATATTTTACAGGTTAAATATAACTACATCAGACAGTATATTTTATAGATTACAGGTTAAATATAACTACATCAGACAGTATATTTTATATATTACAGGTTAAATATAACTACATCAGACAGTATATTTTACAGGTTAAATATAACTACATCAGACAGTATATTTTATAGATTACAGGTTAAATATAACTACATCAGACAGTATATTTTATAGATTACAGGTTAAATATAACTACATCAGACAGTATATTTTATAGATTACAGGTTAAATATAACTACATCAGACAGTATATTTTATAGATTACAGGTTAAATATAACTACATCAGACAGTATATTTTATAGATTACAGGTTAAATATAACTACATCAGACAGTATATTTTATAGATTACAGGTTAAATATAACTACATCAGACAGTATATTTTATAGATTACAGGTTAAATATAACTACATCAGACAGTATATTTTATAGATTACAGGTTAAATATAATTACATCAGACAGTATATTTTATAGATTACAGGTTAAATATAACTACATCAGACAGTATATTTTATAGATTACAGGTTAAATATAACTACATCAGACAGTATATTTTATATTTTACAGGTTAAATATAACTACATCAGACAGTATATTTTATATATTACAGGTTAAATATAACTACATCAGACAGTATATTTTACAGGTTAAATATAACTACATCAGACAGTATATTTTATAGATTACAGGTTAAATATAACTACATCAGACAGTATATTTTATATATTACAGGTTAAATATAACTACATCAGACAGTATATTTTACAGGTTAAATATAACTACATCAGACAGTATATTTTATAGATTACTGGTTAAATATAACTACATCAGACAGTATATTTTACAGGTTAAATATAACTACATCAGACAGTATATTTTATAGATTACAGGTTAAATATAACTACATCAGACAGTATATTTTACAGGTTAAATATAACTACATCAGACAGTATATTTTATAGATTACAGGTTAAATATAACTACATCAGACAGTATATTTTATATATTACAGGTTAAATATAACTACATCAGACAGTATATTTTATATATTACAGGTTAAATATAACTACATCAGACAGTATATTTTATAGATTACAGGTTAAATATAACTACATCAGACAGTATATTTTATATATTACAGGTTAAATATAACTACATCAGACAGTATATTTTATAGATTACAGGTTAAATATAACTACATCAGACAGTATATTTTACAGGTTAAATATAACTACATCAGACAGTATATTTTATAGATTACTGGTTAAATATAACTACATCGGACAGTATATTTTACAGGTTAAATATAACTACATCAGACAGTATATTTTATAGATTACAGGTTAAATATAACTACATCAGACAGTATATTTTATAGATTACAGGTTAAATATAACTACATCAGACAGTATATTTTACAGGTTAAATATAACTACATCAGACAGTATATTTTACAGGTTAAATATAACTACATCAGACAGTATATTTTACAGGTTAAATATAACTACATCAGACAGTATATTTTATAGATTACAGGTTAAATATAACTACATCAGACAGTATATTTTATATAGTACAGGTTAAATATAACTACATCAGACAGTACATTTTATAGATTACAGGTTAAATATAACTACATCAGACAGTATATTTTATATATTACAGGTTAAATATAACTACATCAGACAGTATATTTTATACATTACAGGTTAAATATAACTACATCAGACAGTATATTTTATAGATTACAGGTTAAATATAACTACATCAGACAGTATATTTTACAGGTTAAATATAACTACATCAGACAGTATATTTTATAGATTACAGGTTAAATATAACTACATCAGACAGTATATTTTATATATTACAGGTTAAATATAACTACATCAGACAGTATATTTTACAGGTTAAATATAACTACATCAGACAGTATATTTTATATTTTACAGGTTAAATATAACTACATCAGACAGTATATTTTATAGATTACAGGTTAAATATAACTACATCAGACAGTATATTTTATATATTACAGGTTAAATATAACTACATCAGACAGTATACTTTATATATTACAGGTTAAATATAACTACATCAGACAGTATATTTTATATATTATAGGTTAAATATAACTACATCAGACAGTATATTTTATAGATTACAGGTTAAATATAACTACATCAGACAGTATATTTTACAGGTTAAATATAACTACATCAGACAGTATATTTTATAGATTACAGGTTAAATATAACTACATCAGACAGTATATTTTATATATTACAGGTTAAATATAACTACATCAGACAGTATATTTTATATATTACAGGTTAAATATAACTACATCAGACAGTATATTTTATATATTACAGGTTAAATATAACTACATCAGACAGTATATTTTATAGATTACAGGTTAAATATAACTACATCAGACAGTATATTTTATATATTACAGGTTAAATATAACTACATCAGACAGTATATTTTATATATTACAGGTTAAATATAACTACATCAGACAGTATATTTTATAGATTACAGGTTAAATATAACTACATCAGACAGTATATTTTATATATTACAGGTTAAATATAACTACATCAGACAGTATATTTTGTATATTACAGGTTAAATATAACTACATCAGACAGTATATTTTATATATTACAGGTTAAATATAACTACATCAGACAGTATATTTTATAGATTACAGGTTAAATATAACTACATCAGACACTATATTTGATATATTACAGGTTAAATATAACTACATCAGACAGTATATTTTATATTTTACAGGTTAAATATAACTACATCAGACAGTATATTTTATAGATTACTGGTTAAATATAACTACATCAGACAGTATATTTTACAGGTTAAATATAACTACATCAGACAGTATATTTTATAGATTACAGGTTAAATATAACTACATCAGACAGTATATTTTATATATTACAGGTTAAATATAACTACATCAGAGAGTATATTTTACAGGTTAAATATAACTACATCAGACAGTATATTTTATAGATTACAGGTTAAATATAACTACATCAGACAGTATATTTTATAGATTACAGGTTAAATATAACTACATCAGACAGTATATTTTATAGATTACAGGTTAAATATAACTACATCAGACAGTATATTTTATAGATTACAGGTTAAATATAACTACATCAGACAGTATATTTTATAGATTACAGGTTAAATATAACTACATCAGACAGTATATTTTATAGATTACAGGTTAAATATAACTACATCAGACAGTATATTTTATAGATTACAGGTTAAATATAACTACATCAGACAGTATATTTTATAGATTACAGGTTAAATATAATTACATCAGACAGTATATTTTATAGATTACAGGTTAAATATAACTACATCAGACAGTATATTTTATAGATTACAGGTTAAATATAACTACATCAGACAGTATATTTTACAGGTTAAATATAACTACATCAGACAGTATATTTTATAGATTACTGGTTAAATATAACTACATCAGACAGTATATTTTACAGGTTAAATATAACTACATCAGACAGTATATTTTATAGATTACAGGTTAAATATAACTACATCAGACAGTATATTTTACAGGTTAAATATAACTACATCAGACAGTATATTTTATAGATTACAGGTTAAATATAACTACATCAGACAGTATATTTTATATATTACAGGTTAAATATAACTACATCAGACAGTATATTTTATATATTACAGGTTAAATATAACTACATCAGACAGTATATTTTATAGATTACAGGTTAAATATAACTACATCAGACAGTATATTTTATATATTACAGGTTAAATATAACTACATCAGACAGTATATTTTATAGATTACAGGTTAAATATAACTACATCAGACAGTATATTTTACAGGTTAAATATAACTACATCAGACAGTATATTTTATAGATTACTGGTTAAATATAACTACATCGGACAGTATATTTTACAGGTTAAATATAACTACATCAGACAGTATATTTTATAGATTACAGGTTAAATATAACTACATCAGACAGTATATTTTATAGATTACAGGTTAAATATAACTACATCAGACAGTATATTTTACAGGTTAAATATAACTACATCAGACAGTATATTTTACAGGTTAAATATAACTACATCAGACAGTATATTTTACAGGTTAAATATAACTACATCAGACAGTATATTTTATAGATTACAGGTTAAATATAACTACATCAGACAGTATATTTTATATAGTACAGGTTAAATATAACTACATCAGACAGTACATTTTATAGATTACAGGTTAAATATAACTACATCAGACAGTATATTTTATATATTACAGGTTAAATATAACTACATCAGACAGTATATTTTATACATTACAGGTTAAATATAACTACATCAGACAGTATATTTTATAGATTACAGGTTAAATATAACTACATCAGACAGTATATTTTACAGGTTAAATATAACTACATCAGACAGTATATTTTATAGATTACAGGTTAAATATAACTACATCAGACAGTATATTTTATATATTACAGGTTAAATATAACTACATCAGACAGTATATTTTACAGGTTAAATATAACTACATCAGACAGTATATTTTATATTTTACAGGTTAAATATAACTACATCAGACAGTATATTTTATAGATTACAGGTTAAATATAACTACATCAGACAGTATATTTTATATATTACAGGTTAAATATAACTACATCAGACAGTATACTTTATATATTACAGGTTAAATATAACTACATCAGACAGTATATTTTATATATTATAGGTTAAATATAACTACATCAGACAGTATATTTTATAGATTACAGGTTAAATATAACTACATCAGACAGTATATTTTACAGGTTAAATATAACTACATCAGACAGTATATTTTATAGATTACAGGTTAAATATAACTACATCAGACAGTATATTTTATATATTACAGGTTAAATATAACTACATCAGACAGTATATTTTATATATTACAGGTTAAATATAACTACATCAGACAGTATATTTTATATATTACAGGTTAAATATAACTACATCAGACAGTATATTTTATAGATTACAGGTTAAATATAACTACATCAGACAGTATATTTTATATATTACAGGTTAAATATAACTACATCAGACAGTATATTTTATATATTACAGGTTAAATATAACTACATCAGACAGTATATTTTATAGATTACAGGTTAAATATAACTACATCAGACAGTATATTTTATATATTACAGGTTAAATATAACTACATCAGACAGTATATTTTGTATATTACAGGTTAAATATAACTACATCAGACAGTATATTTTATATATTACAGGTTAAATATAACTACATCAGACAGTATATTTTATAGATTACAGGTTAAATATAACTACATCAGACACTATATTTGATATATTACAGGTTAAATATAACTACATCAGACAGTATATTTTATATTTTACAGGTTAAATATAACTACATCAGACAGTATATTTTATAGATTACTGGTTAAATATAACTACATCAGACAGTATATTTTACAGGTTAAATATAACTACATCAGACAGTATATTTTATAGATTACAGGTTAAATATAACTACATCAGACAGTATATTTTATATATTACAGGTTAAATATAACTACATCAGACAGTATATTTTACAGGTTAAATATAACTACATCAGACAGTATATTTTATAGATTACAGGTTAAATATAACTACATCAGACAGTATATTTTATAGATTACAGGTTAAATATAACTACATCAGACAGTATATTTTATAGATTACAGGTTAAATATAACTACATCAGACAGTATATTTTATAGATTACAGGTTAAATATAACTACATCAGACAGTATATTTTATAGATTACAGGTTAAATATAACTACATCAGACAGTATATTTTATAGATTACAGGTTAAATATAACTACATCAGACAGTATATTTTATAGATTACAGGTTAAATATAACTACATCAGACAGTATATTTTATAGATTACAGGTTAAATATAATTACATCAGACAGTATATTTTATAGATTACAGGTTAAATATAACTACATCAGACAGTATATTTTATAGATTACAGGTTAAATATAACTACATCAGACAGTATATTTTATATTTTACAGGTTAAATATAACTACATCAGACAGTATATTTTATATATTACAGGTTAAATATAACTACATCAGACAGTATATTTTACAGGTTAAATATAACTACATCAGACAGTATATTTTATAGATTACAGGTTAAATATAACTACATCAGACAGTATATTTTATATATTACAGGTTAAATATAACTACATCAGACAGTATATTTTACAGGTTAAATATAACTACATCAGACAGTATATTTTATAGATTACTGGTTAAATATAACTACATCAGACAGTATATTTTACAGGTTAAATATAACTACATCAGACAGTATATTTTATAGATTACAGGTTAAATATAACTACATCAGACAGTATATTTTACAGGTTAAATATAACTACATCAGACAGTATATTTTATAGATTACAGGTTAAATATAACTACATCAGACAGTATATTTTATATATTACAGGTTAAATATAACTACATCAGACAGTATATTTTATATATTACAGGTTAAATATAACTACATCAGACAGTATATTTTATACATTACAGGTTAAATATAACTACATCAGACAGTATATTTTATATATTACAGGTTAAATATAACTACATCAGACAGTATATTTTACAGGTTAAATATAACTACATCAGACAGTATATTTTACAGGTTAAATATAACTACATCAGACAGTATATTTTATAGATTACAGGTTAAATATAACTACATCAGACAGTATATTTTATATATTACAGGTTAAATATAACTACATCAGACAGTATATTTTATATATTACAGGTTAAATATAACTACATCAGACAGTATATTTTATAGATTACAGGTTAAATATAACTACATCAGACAGTATATTTTATATATTACAGGTTAAATATAACTACATCAGACAGTATATTTTATAGATTACAGGTTAAATATAACTACATCAGACAGTATATTTTATAGATTACAGGTTAAATATAACTACATCAGACAGTATATTTTATAGATTACAGGTTAAATATAACTACATCAGACAGTATATTTTATATTTTACAGGTTAAATATAACTACATCAGACAGTATATTTTATAGATTACAGGTTAAATATAACTACATCAGACAGTATATTTTATATATTACAGGTTAAATATAACTACATCAGACAGTATATTTTATAGATTACAGGTTAAATATAACTACATCAGACAGTATATTTTACAGGTTAAATATAACTACATCAGACAGTATATTTTATAGATTACTGGTTAAATATAACTACATCGGACAGTATATTTTACAGGTTAAATATAACTACATCAGACAGTATATTTTATAGATTACAGGTTAAATATAACTACATCAGACAGTATATTTTATAGATTACAGGTTAAATATAACTACATCAGACAGTATATTTTATAGATTACAGGTTAAATATAACTACATCAGACAGTATATTTTATAGATTACAGGTTAAATATAACTACATCAGACAGTATATTTTACAGGTTAAATATAACTACATCAGACAGTATATTTTATATATTACAGGTTAAATATAATTACATCAGACAGTATATTTTATATATTACAGGTTAAATATAACTACATCAGACAGTATATTTTATAGATTACAGGTTAAATATAACTACATCAGACAGTATATTTTATATATTACAGGTTAAATATAACTACATCAGACAGTATATTTTATAGATTACAGGTTAAATATAACTACATCAGACAGTATATTTTACAGGTTAAATATAACTACATCAGACAGTATATTTTATATATTACAGGTTAAATATAACTACATCAGACAGTATATTTTATAGATTACAGGTTAAATATAACTACATCAGACAGTATATTTTATAGATTACAGGTTAAATATAACTACATCAGACAGTATATTTTATAGATTACAGGTTAAATATAACTACATCAGACAGTATATTTTATAGATTACAGGTTAAATATAACTACATCAGACAGTATATTTTATAGATTACAGGTTAAATATAACTACATCAGACAGTATATTTTATAGATTACAGGTTAAATATAACTACATCAGACAGTATATTTTATATATTACAGGTTAAATATAACTACATCAGACAGTATATTTTATAGATTACAGGTTAAATATAACTACATCAGACAGTATATTTTATAGATTATAGATTAAATATAACTACATCAGACAGTATATTTTATACATTACAGGTTAAATATAACTACATCAGACAGTATATTTTATATATTACAGGTTAAATATAACTACATCAGACAGTATATTTTATAGATTACAGGTTAAATATAACTACATCAGACAGTATATTTTATAGATTACAGGTTAAATATAACTACATCAGACAGTATATTTTATAGATTACAGGTTAAATATAACTACATCAGACAGTATATTTTACAGGTTAAATATAACTACATCAGACAGTATATTTTATAGATTACAGGTTAAATATAACTACATCAGACAGTATATTTTATATATTACAGGTTAAATATAACTACATCAGACAGTATATTTTATAGATTACAGGTTAAATATAACTACATCAGACAGTATATTTTATAGATTACAGGTTAAATATAACTACATCAGACAGTATATTTTACAGATTACAGGTTAAATATAACTACATCAGACAGTATATTTTATATATTACAGGTTAAATATAACTACATCAGACAGTATATTTTATAGATTACAGGTTAAATATAACTACATCAGACAGTATATTTTACAGATTACAGGTTAAATATAACTACATCAGACAGTATATTTTATATATTACAGGTTAAATATAACTACATCAGACAGTATATTTTACAGGTTAAATATAACTACATCAGACAGTATATTTTATATATTACAGGTTAAATATAACTACATCAGACAGTATATTTTATATATTACAGGTTAAATATAACTACATCAGACAGTATATTTTATATATTACAGGTTAAATATAACTACATCAGACAGTATATTTTATAGATTACAGGTTAAATATAACTACATCAGACAGTATATTTTACAGGTTAAATATAACTACATCAGACAGTATATTTTATATATTACAGGTTAAATATAACTACATCAGACAGTATATTTTATAGATTACAGGTTAAATATAACTACATCAGACAGTATATTTTATAGATTACAGGTTAAATATAACTACATCAGACAGTATATTTTATATTTTAGAGGTTAAATATAACTACATCAGACAGTATATTTTATATATTACAGGTTAAATATAACTACATCAGACAGTATATTTTATATATTACAGGTTAAATATAACTACATCAGACAGTATATTTTATATTTTACAGGTTAAATATAACTACATCAGACAGTATATTTTACAGGTTAAATATAACTACATCAGACAGTATATTTTATATTTTACAGGTTAAATATAACTACATCAGACAGTATATTTTATAGATTACAGGTTAAATATAACTACATCAGACAGTATATTTTATATATTACAGGTTAAATATAACTACATCAGACAGTATATTTTATAGATTACAGGTTAAATATAACTACATCAGACAGTACATTTTATAGATTACAGGTTAAATATAACTACATCAGACAGTATATTTTATAGATTACAGGTTAAATATAACTACATCAGACAGTATATTTTATAGATTACAGGTTAAATATAACTACATCAGACAGTATATTTTACAGGTTAAATATAACTACATCAGACAGTACATTTTATAGATTACAGGTTAAATATAACTACATCAGACAGTATATTTTATATTTTACAGGTTAAATATAACTACATCAGACAGTATATTTTACAGGTTAAATATAACTACATCAGACAGTACATTTTATAGATTACAGGTTAAATATAACTACATCAGACAGTATATTTTATAGATTACAGGTTAAATATAACTACATCAGACAGTATATTTTATAGATTACAGGTTAAATATAACTACATCAGACAGTATATTTTATAGATTACAGGTTAAATATAACTACATCAGACAGTATATTTTATAGATTACAGGTTAAATATGACTACATCAGACAGTATATTTTATATATTACAGGTTAAATATAACTACATCAGACAGTATATTTTATATATTACAGGTTAAATATAACTACATCAGACAGTATATTTTATAGATTACAGGTTAAATATAACTACATCAGACAGTATATTTTATATATTACAGGTTAAATATAACTACATCAGACAGTATATTTTATAGATTACAGGTTAAATATAACTACATCAGACAGTATATTTTATATATTACAGGTTAAATATAACTACATCAGACAGTATATTTTATATATTACAGGTTAAATATAACTACATCAGACAGTATATTTTATAGATTACAGGTTAAATATAACTACATCAGACAGTATATTTTATATATTACAGGTTAAATATAACTACATCAGACAGTATATTTTATATATTACAGGTTAAATATAACTACATCAGACAGTATATTTTATAGATTACAGGTTAAATATAACTACATCAGACAGTATATTTTATATATTACAGGTTAAATATAACTACATCAGACAGTATCTTTTATAGATTACAGGTTAAATATAACTACATCAGACAGTATATTTTATATATTACAGGTTAAATATAACTACATCAGACAGTATATTTTATAGATTACAGGTTAAATATAACTACATCAGACAGTATATTTTATAGATTACAGGTTAAATATAACTACATCAGACAGTATATTTTATATATTACAGGTTAAATATAACTACATCAGACAGTATATTTTATATATTACAGGTTAAATATAACTACATCAGACAGTATATTTTACAGATTAAATATAACTACATCAGACAGTATATTTTATATATTACAGGTTAAATATAACTACATCAGACAGTATATTTTATAGATTACAGGTTAAATATAACTACATCAGACAGTATATTTTATAGATTACAGGTTAAATATAACTACATCAGACAGTATATTTTACAGGTTAAATATAACTACATCAGACAGTATATTTTACAGGTTAAATATAACTACATCAGACAGTATATTTTATAGATTACAGGTTAAATATAACTACATCAGACAGTATATTTTATAGATTACAGGTTAAATATAACTACATCAGACAGTATATTTTACAGGTTAAATATAACTACATCAGACAGTACATTTTATAGATTACAGGTTAAATATAACTACATCAGACAGTATATTTTATAGATTACAGGTTAAATATAACTACATCAGACAGTATATTTTATAGATTACAGGTTAAATATAACTACATCAGACAGTATATTTTATAGATTACAGGTTAAATATAACTACATCAGACAGTATATTTTATATATTACAGGTTAAATATAACTACATCAGGCAGTATATTTTATATATTACAGGTTAAATATAACTACATCAGACAGTATATTTTACAGGTTAAATATAACTACATCAGACAGTATATTTTACAGGTTAAATATAACTACATCAGACAGTATATTTTATAGATTACAGGTTAAATATAACTACATCAGACAGTATATTTTACAGGTTAAATATAACTACATCAGACAGTACATTTTATAGATTACAGGTTAAATATAACTACATCAGACAGTATATTTTATAGATTACAGGTTAAATATAACTACATCAGACAGTATATTTTATAGATTACAGGTTAAATATAACTACATCAGACAGTATATTTTATAGATTACAGGTTAAATATAACTACATCAGACAGTATATTTTATATATTACAGGTTAAATATAACTACATCAGACAGTATATTTTACAGGTTAAATATAACTACATCAGACAGTACATTTTATAGATTACAGGTTAAATATAACTACATCAGACAGTATATTTTATATTTTACAGGTTAAATATAACTACATCAGACAGTATATTTTACAGGTTAAATATAACTACATCAGACAGTACATTTTATAGATTACAGGTTAAATATAACTACATCAGACAGTATATTTTACAGGTTAAATATAACTACATCAGACAGTATATTTTATAGATTACAGGTTAAATATAACTACATCAGACAGTATATTTTATAGATTACAGGTTAAATATGACTACATCAGACAGTATATTTTATATATTACAGGTTAAATATAACTACATCAGACAGTATATTTTATATATTACAGGTTAAATATAACTACATCAGACAGTATATTTTATAGATTACAGGTTAAATATAACTACATCAGACAGTATATTTTATATATTACAGGTTAAATATAACTACATCAGACAGTATATTTTATAGATTACAGGTTAAATATAACTACATCAGACAGTATATTTTATATATTACAGGTTAAATATAACTACATCAGACAGTATATTTTATATATTACAGGTTAAATATAACTACATCAGACAGTATATTTTATAGATTACAGGTTAAATATAACTACATCAGGCAGTATATTTTATAGATTACAGGTTAAATATAACTACATCAGACAGTATATTTTACAGGTTAAATATAACTACATCAGACAGTATATTTTATAGATTACAGGTTAAATATAACTACATCAGACAGTATATTTTATATATTACAGGTTAAATATAACTACATCAGACAGTATATTTTACAGGTTAAATATAACTACATCAGACAGTATATTTTATAGATTACAGGTTAAATATAACTACATCAGACAGTATATTTTATAGATTACAGGTTAAATATAACTACATCAGACAGTATATTTTATATATTACAGGTTAAATATAACTACATCAGACAGTATATTTTACAGGTTAAATATAACTACATCAGACAGTATATTTTATAGATTACAGGTTAAATATAACTACATCAGACAGTATATTTTACAGGTTAAATATAACTACATCAGACAGTATATTTTATAGATTACAGGTTAAATATAACTACATCAGACAGTATATTTTATATATTACAGGTTAAATATAACTACATCAGACAGTATATTTTATATATTACAGGTTAAATATAACTACATCAGGCAGTATATTTTATATATTACAGGTTAAATATAACTACATCAGACAGTATATTTTATAGATTACAGGTTAAATATAACTACATCAGACAGTATATTTTATAGATTACAGGTTAAATATAACTACATCAGACAGTATATTTTATAGATTACAGGTTAAATATAACTACATCAGACAGTATATTTTATATATTACAGGTTAAATATAACTACATCAGACAGTATATTTTATATATTACAGGTTAAATATAACTACATCAGACAGTATATTTTACAGATTAAATATAACTACATCAGACAGTATATTTTATAGATTACAGGTTAAATATAACTACATCAGACAGTATATTTTATATATTACAGGTTAAATATAACTACATCAGACAGTATATTTTATAGATTACAGGTTAAATATAACTACATCAGACAGTATATTTTATAGATTACAGGTTAAATATAACTACATCAGACAGTATATTTTATATATTACAGGTTAAATATAACTACATCAGACAGTATATTTTAGAGGTTAAATATAACTACATCAGACAGTATATTTTATATATTATAGGTTAAATATAACTACATCAGACAGTATATTTTATATTTTACAGGTTAAATATAACTACATCAGACAGTATATTTTACAGGTTAAATATAACTACATCAGACATTATATTTTATAGATTACAGGTTAAATATAACTACATCAGACAGTATATTTTATAGATTACAGGTTAAATATAACTACATCAGACAGTATATTTTATAGATTACAGGTTAAATATAACTACATCAGACAGTATATTTTATATATTACAGGTTAAATATAACTACATCAGACAGTATATTTTATATATTACAGGTTAAATATAACTACATCAGACAGTATATTTTATATTTTACAGGTTAAATATAACTACATCAGACAGTATATTTTATAGATTACAGGTTAAATATAACTACATCAGACAGTATATTTTATAGATTACAGGTTAAATATAACTACATCAGACAGTATATTTTATAGATTACAGGTTAAATATAACTACATCAGACAGTATATTTTATATATTACAGGTTAAATATAACTACATCGGACAGTATATTTTACAGGTTAAATATAACTACATCAGACAGTATATTTTATAGATTACAGGTTAAATATAACTACATCAGACAGTATATTTTATAGATTACAGGTTAAATATAACTACATCAGACAGTATATTTTACAGGTTAAATATAACTACATCAGACAGTATATTTTATAGATTACAGGTTAAATATAACTACATCAGACAGTATATTTTATAGATTACAGGTTAAATATAACTACATCAGACAGTATATTTTATAGATTACAGGTTAAATATAACTACATCAGACAGTATATTTTATATATTACAGGTTAAATATAACTACATCAGACAGTATATTTTACAGATTACAGGTTAAATATAACTACATCAGACAGTATATTTTATAGATTACAGGTTAAATATAACTACATCAGACAGTATATTTTATATTTTACAGGTTAAATATAACTACATCAGACAGTATATTTTATAGATTACAGGTTAAATATAACTACATCAGACAGTATATTTTATATATTACAGGTTAAATATAACTACATCAGACAGTATATTTTATATATTACAGGTTAAATATAACTACATCAGACAGTATATTTTATAGATTACAGGTTAAATATAACTACATCAGACAGTATATTTTATATATTACAGGTTAAATATAACTACATCAGACAGTATATTTTATATATTACAGGTTAAATATAACTACATCAGACAGTATATTTTATAGATTACAGGTTAAATATAACTACATCAGGCAGTATATTTTATATATTACAGGTTAAATATAACTACATCAGACAGTATATTTTATAGATTACAGGTTAAATATAACTACATCAGACAGTATATTTTACAGGTTAAATATAACTACATCAGACAGTATATTTTACAGGTTAAATATAACTACATCAGACAGTATATTTTATAGATTACAGGTTAAATATAACTACATCAGACAGTATATTTTATATATTACAGGTTAAATATAACTGCATCAGACAGTATATTTTATAGATTACAGGTTAAATATAACTACATCAGACAGTATATTTTATATTTTACAGGTTAAATATAACTACATCAGACAGTATATTTTATAGATTACAGGTTAAATATAACTACATCAGACAGTATATTTTATATATTACAGGTTAAATATAACTACATCAGACAGTATATTTTATATATTACAGGTTAAATATAACTACATCAGACAGTATATTTTATAGATTACAGGTTAAATATAACTACATCAGACAGTATATTTTATAGATTACAGGTTAAATATAACTACATCAGACAGTATATTTTATAGATTACAGGTTAAATATAACTACATCAGACAGTATATTTTATATTTTACAGGTTAAATATAACTACATCAGACAGTATATTTTATAGATTACAGGTTAAATATAACTACATCAGACAGTATATTTTATAGATTACAGGTTAAATATAACTACATCAGACAGTATATTTTATATATTACAGGTTAAATATGACTACATCAGACAGTATATTTTATAGATTACAGGTTAAATATAACTACATCAGACAGTATATTTTATATATTACAGGTTAAATATAACTACATCAGACAGTATATTTTATATATTACAGGTTAAATATAACTACATCAGACAGTATATTTTATATATTACAGGTTAAATATAACTGCATCAGACAGTATATTTTATAGATTACAGGTTAAATATAACTACATCAGACAGTATATTTTATATTTTACAGGTTAAATATAACTACATCAGACAGTATATTTTATATATTACAGGTTAAATATAACTACATCAGACAGTATATTTTATATATTACAGGTTAAATATAACTACATCAGACAGTATATTTTATAGATTACAGGTTAAATATAACTACATCAGACAGTATATTTTATAGATTACAGGTTAAATATAACTACATCAGACAGTATATTTTACAGGTTAAATATAACTACATCAGACAGTATATTTTATATATTACAGGTTAAATATAACTACATCAGACAGTATATTTTATATATTACAGGTTAAATATAACTACATCAGACAGTATATTTTACAGGTTAAATATAACTACATCAGACAGTATATTTTATATATTACAGGTTAAATATAACTACATCAGACAGTATATTTTATATATTACAGGTTAAATATAACTACATCAGACAGTATATTTTATAGATTACAGGTTAAATATAACTACATCAGACAGTATATTTTATAGATTACAGGTTAAATATAACTACATCAGACAGTATATTTTATATATTACAGGTTAAATATAACTACATCAGACAGTATATTTTATAGATTATAGATTAAATATAACTACATCAGACAGTATATTTTATAGATTACAGGTTAAATATAACTACATCAGACAGTATATTTTATAGATTACAGGTTAAATATAACTACATCAGACAGTATATTTTACAGGTTAAATATAACTACATCAGACAGTATATTTTATAGATTACAGGTTAAATATAACTACATCAGACAGTATATTTTATAGATTACTGGTTAAATATAACTACATCGGACAGTATATTTTACAGGTTAAATATAACTACATCAGACAGTATATTTTATAGATTACAGGTTAAATATAACTACATCAGACAGTATATTTTATAGATTACAGGTTAAATATAACTACATCAGACAGTATATTTTATATTTTACAGGTTAAATATAACTACATCAGACAGTATATTTTATAGATTACAGGTTAAATATAACTACATCAGACAGTATATTTTATAGATTACAGGTTAAATATAACTACATCAGACAGTATATTTTATATATTACAGGTTAAATATAACTACATCAGACAGTATATTTTATAGATTACAGGTTAAATATAACTACATCAGACAGTATATTTTATATATTACAGGTTAAATATAACTACATCAGACAGTATATTTTATAGATTACAGGTTAAATATAACTACATCAGACAGTATATTTTATAGATTACAGGTTAAATATAACTACATCAGACAGTATATTTTATAGATTACAGGTTAAATATAACTACATCAGACAGTATATTTTATAGATTATAGATTAAATATAACTACATCAGACAGTATATTTTATAGATTACAGGTTAAATATAACTACATCAGACAGTATATTTTATAGATTACAGGTTAAATATAACTACATCAGACAGTATATTTTACAGGTTAAATATAACTACATCAGACAGTATATTTTATAGATTACAGGTTAAATATAACTACATCAGACAGTATATTTTACAGGTTAAATATAACTACATCAGGCAGTATATTTTATAGATTACAGGTTAAATATAACTACATCAGACAGTATATTTTACAGGTTAAATATAACTACATCAGACAGTATATTTTATATATTACAGGTTAAATATAACTACATCAGACAGTATATTTTACAGGTTAAATATAACTACATCAGACAGTATATTTTATAGATTACAGGTTAAATATAACTACATCAGACAGTATATTTTATAGATTACAGGTTAAATATAACTACATCAGACAGTATATTTTATATATTACAGGTTAAATATAACTACATCAGACAGTATATTTTACAGGTTAAATATAACTACATCAGACAGTATATTTTATATATTACAGGTTAAATATAACTACATCAGACAGTATATTTTATATATTACAGGTTAAATATAACTACATCAGACAGTATATTTTATAGATTACAGGTTAAATATAACTACATCAGACAGTATATTTTATATATTACAGGTTAAATATAACTACATCAGACAGTATATTTTATATATTACAGGTTAAATATAACTACATCAGACAGTATATTTTATATATTACAGGTTAAATATAACTACATCAGACAGTATATTTTACAGGTTAAATATAACTACATCAGACAGTATATTTTATATTTTACAGGTTAAATATAACTACATCAGACAGTATATTTTATAGATTACAGGTTAAATATAACTACATCAGACAGTATATTTTATTGAAAGAAATGACCGATTTTTCCCTGAGATTCCACAATGTACAGTAAGACAGGGACACACTCACAGAGAAAGAGACAAACTCACAGAGAGAAAGAGAGAGACACACTCACAGAGAGAAAGAGAGAGACACACTCACAGAGAGAAAGAGACACACACACAGAGAAAGAGACACTCACAGAGAGAGAGACACACTCACAGAGAGAAAGAGAAAGAGACACACTCACAGAGAAAGAGAAAGTGACACACTCACAGAGAAAAAGAGAGAGACACACTCACAGAGAGAAAGAGAAAGTGACACACTCACAGAGAAAGAGAAAGTGACACACTCACAGAGAAAGAGAGAGAGACACACTCAGAGAAAGAGACACACTCACAGAGAAAGAGAAAGAGACACACTCACAGAGAGAAAGAGACACACTCATGAGCGAAAGAGACACACTCACAGAGAGAAAGAGAAAGAGACACACTCACAGAGAAAGAGACACACTCACAGAGAAAGAGAGAGAGACACACTCACAGAGAGAAAGAGACACACTCAGAGAGAAAGAGACACACTCACAGAGAAAGAGACACACTCACAGAGAAAGAGCGAGAGACACACTCACAGAGAGAAAGAGACACACTCACAGAGAAAGGGACACACTCACAGAGAGAACGGGACACACTCAGAGAGAAAGAGAAAGAGACACACTCACATAGAAAGAGAAAGAGACACACTCACAGAGAAAGAGAGAAAGAGACACACTCACAGAGAAAGAGACACACTAACAGAGAAAGAGAGAGCGACACTCACAGAGAGAAAGAGACACACTCATGAGCGAAAGAGACACACTCACAGAGAGAAAGAGAAAGAGACACACTCACAGAGAAAGAGACACACTCACAGAGAAAGAGAGAGAGACACACTCACAGAGAGAAAGAGACACACTCAGAGAGAAAGAGACACACTCACAGAGAAAGAGACACACTCACAGAGAAAGAGCGAGAGACACACTCACAGAGAGAAAGAGACACACTCACAGAGAAAGGGACACACTCACAGAGAGAACAGGACACACTCAGAGAGAAAGAGAAAGAGACACACTCACATAGAAAGAGAAAGAGACACACTCACAGAGAAAGAGAGAGAGAGACACACTCACAGAGAAAGAGACACACTCACAGAGAAAGAGACACACTCACAGAGAAAGTTACACACTCACAGAGAAAGAGACACACTCACAGAGAAAGATACACACTCACAGACAAAGAGAGAGAGACACACTCATAGAGAAAGAGAAAGAGACACACTCACAGAGAAAGAGACACACTCACAGAGAAAGAGACACACTAACAGAGAAAGAGAGAGCGACACTCACAGAGAAAGAGAGACACTCACAGAGAAAGAGAAAGAGACACACTAACAGAGAGAAAGAGACACACTCACAGAGAAAGAGACACTCACAGAGAAAGAGACACTCACAGAGAAAGAGAAAGAGACACACTCACAGAGAAAGAGACACTCACAGAGAAAGAGAGAGAAACACACTCACAGAGAAAGAGACACACTCACAGAGAAAGACACACTGACAGAGAAAGAGAGAGAGACACTCACAGAGAAAGAGAAAGAGACACACTCACAGAGAAAGAGACACACTAACAGAGAAAGAGAGAGAGACACTCACAGAGAAAGAGAAAGAGATACACTAACAGAGAGAAAGAGACACTCACAGAGAAAGAGACACTCACAGAGAGAGAGACACACTCACAGAGAAAGAGAAAGAGAAACTCACAGAGAGAGAGACACACAGAGAAAGAGAGAGAGACATACTCACAGAGAAAGAGACACACTCACAGAGAAAGAGAGAGACACTCACAGCCAGTCTCCCGTAAGAGTGTTAGTATAGAAAGCCATGTTCCCCAACAAGGTCACACAGGGAGGCAAGATGGCAGACACACTAATATAGTAAAACCCTTTGGGTCTAAAACCCACGTCGCACTGAGCACTGAACTACATACAGATCACACAGTAACCAGTAACCACTGTCCCCTTTTCAGAACTCTTTACCATCGAAGGAAACGCATTTGGGCGTCCCTGTCAGTTTCCTTTCCTGTACAAAGACCAATGGTATGGAGACTGCACCTTGGTAGACTCCTCTGTTAGACGGCTTTGGTGTGCCATTGAAACAAACTACCAAGACAATGAACTGTGGGGCAACTGTCCATCCAAATGTGAGTATTACATCTATTACTTACTGTGTCAATATAAGCAGCTGTTAGATGCCCCCCACTCTCTCTGTCTCTCTCTCTCTCTCTCTCTCTCTCTCTCTCTGTCTCTCTCTCTCTCTCTGTCTCTCTCTCTCTCTCTCTCTCTCTCTCTCTCTCTCTCTCTCTCTCTGTCTCTCTCTCTCTCTGTCTCTCTCTCTCTCTCTCTCTCTCTCTCTCTCTCTGTCTCTCTGTCTCTCTCTCTCTCTCTGTCTCTCTCTCTCTCTCTCTCTGTCTCTCTCTCTCTCTCTCTCTCTCTCGGTTTTATCGTCATGATAACCATATGTTAACGTTGCCAAGGGAAGTGAAATGGATAAAAAGTGAACAGTAAACATGACACTCACACAATTTCCATAATAATAAAGACATTTCAAATGTCATATTATGTCTATATACAATGTCGTAATGATGTGCAAATGGTTAAAGTAGAAAAGGGAAAATAAATCTTCACTGAATCTTCACTGGTTGCCCTTTTCTTGTGGCAACAGGTCACAAATCTATTTCACCCAATATATATATATTCTTTGTGGATCTGTGTAATCTGAGGGAAAGATGTCATACATTTGGCAGGATGTTAGGATGTTCCACCTCATGTTGTGGGCAGTGTGTCAATAGCCTGTCTTCTCATGAGAGCCAGGTCTGCCTACGGCGGCCTTTCTCAATAGCAAGGCTGTGCTCTCTGAGTCTGAACATCTCTCCCCCATCCCTCTGCAGCTACGGAGCATTGGCATAAGAACCCGGTCACAGGTGCATTCTACCAGGTGAACCTCCACTCTGCTCTTACCTGGCACCAGGCTCGGACCAGCTGCCAACAGCAGGGAGCAGACTTGGCCTCAATCACCGAACCCCTCGAGCAGACCTACTTAGCAGGTAGCGCCACCCGGTGGCCATGCACACATGTATCAGGCGTGTCAAACTCAAGTAGTGTGTTTATTAGTGTACTGTTCATGTACCAGTGTGTTTATTAATGTACTGTTCATGTACCAGTGTGTTTATTAGTGTGCTGTTCATGTACCAGTGTGTTTATTAGTATATTGTTCATCTACTAGTGTGTTTATTAGTGTACTGTCCATGTACTAGTGTGTTTATTAGTGTACTGTTCATGTACCAGTGTGTTTATTAGTGTACTGTCCATGTACTAGTGTGTTTATTAGTGTACTGTTAATGTACCAGTGTGTTTATTAGTGTACTGTTCATGTACTAGTGTGTTTATTAGTGTACTGTTAATGTACCAGTGTGTTTATTAGTGTACTGTCCATGTACTAGTGTGTTTATTAGTGTACTGTTAATGTACCAGTGTGTTTATTAGTGTACTGTTCATGTACAGGCCTGTGTGGTAGACTGCATGTGCCGCTGTGGACGGGGCTGAATGCTCTGGAACAGGACAGTGGGTGGCAGTGGATCAGTGGAAAGCCTCTCCGCTACTTCCGCTGGGACTCTGGTGAGTCCTCACCTTCACACTATTCCCTTCATGCTGCACTACTCTGGACCAGGGTCAGTAACACTATAGAGGGGTGAAGGACCAGGGTCAGTTAGTTACACTATAGACGGGAAAAGGACCAGGGTCAGTTAGTTACACTATAGACGGGAAAAGGACCAGGGTCAGTTACACTATAGAGGGGTAAAGGACCAGGGTCAGTAACACTATAGAGGGGTGAAGGACCAGGGTCAGTTAGTTACACTATAGACGGGAAAAGGACCAGGGTCAGTAACACTATAGAGGGGTGAAGGACCAGGGTCAGTTAGTTACACTATATAGAGGAAAAGGACCAGGGTCAGTTACACTATAGAGGGGAAAAGGACCAGGGTCAGTTAGTTACACTATAGAGGGGAAAAGGACCAGGGTCAGTTACACTATAGAGGGGAAAAGGACCAGGGTCAGTTAGTTACACTATATAGAGGAAAAGGACCAGGGTCAGTTACACTATAGAGGGGTAAAGGACCAGGGTCAGTTACACTATAGAGGGGTAAAGGACCAGGGTTAGTTACACTATAGAGGGGTAAAGGACCAGGGTCAGTAACACTATAGAGGGGAAAAGGACCAGGGTCAGTAACACTATAGAGGGGAAAAGGACCAGGGTCAGTTACACTATATAGGGGAAAAGGACCAGGGTCAGTTAGTTACACTATAGAGGGGAAAAGGACCAGGGTCAGTTACACTATAGAGGGGAAAAGGACCAGGGTCAGTTAGTTACACTATATAGAGGAAAAGGACCAGGGTCAGTTACACTATAGAGGGGTAAAGGACCAGGGTCAGTTACACTATAGAGGGGTAAAGGACCAGGGTTAGTTACACTATAGAGGGGAAAGGGACCAGGGTTAGTTACACTATAGAGGGGAAAAGGACCAGGGTCAGTTACACTATAGAGGGGTAAAGGACCAGGGTCAGTTACACTATAGAGGGGTAAAGGACCAGGGTCAGTTACACTATATAGGTGAAAAGGACCAGGGTCAGTTACACTATAGAGGGAAAAAGACCAGGGTCAGTTACACTATAGAGGGAAAAGGACCAGGGTCAGTTAGTTACACTATAGAGGGGAAAAGGACCAGGGTCAGTTAGTTACACTATAGATATATAGTATATACAGCTATATCTCCACAACTGAAGACTAACAACTATATCATCTTCAGTTGTAGCGATATAGTTGTTAGTCTTCAGTTCTAGTGATATAGTTGTTAGTCTTCAGTTGTAGTGATATAGATGTTAGTCTTCAGATCTAGTGATATAGTTGTTAGTCTTCAGTTGTAGTGATATAGCTGTTAGTCTTCAGTTGTAGTGATATAGATGTTGTTGTTAGTCTTCAGTTGTAGTGATATAGATGTTGTTGTTAGTCTTCAGTTGTAGTGATATAGTTGTTGTTGTTGTTTGTGTGTAGGTCATCCTCTCTCTGATCCTGGTCATATCTGTGGACTAGTCGACCCAGGTCAGCAGTCCTACTGGCAGAGCTCCCTGTGCTCCAAGAAACATGGCTACGTCTGTCAGAAAGACCCACCTACATCCCCCGTTCCCCCAGGTAGGTCTGTCAGAATGACTCACCTGCATCCCCTGTTCCCCCAGGTAGGTCTGTCAGAAAGACCCACCTACACCCCCCGTTCATCCAGGTAGGTATGTCAGAAAGACCCAACTACACCCCCGTTCACCCAGGTAGGTCTGTCAGAAAGACCCACCTGCATCCCCCGTTCCCCCAGGTAGGTCTGTCAGAATGACCCACCTACATCCCCTGTTCCCCCAGGTAGGTCTGTCAGAAAGACCCACCTACATACCCTGTTCACCCAGGTAGGTCGGTCAGAAAGACTTTCCTAAGCCCCTTTCACCCAGGTTGTTCTGTCAGAAAGACCTCCCTATAAGCCCCTGTTCACCAAGATCCAACACGTTCTACTCTGCTCAAATTTAATCATGTCCAGTTCATTTCAGTCCAGTCTCATCCAGTCCAGTCTAGTCCAGTTCATTTCAGTCCAGTCTAGTCCAGATAATTTCATTCCAGTCTAGTCCAGTCCAGGCTAGTCCAGTTCATTTCAGTACAGTCTCGGCCAGATAATTTCAGTCCAGTCTAGTCCAGTCTAGTCCAGTCCAGTCTAGTCCAGTCCAGTCTAGTCCAGTTCATTTCAGTCCAGTCTAGTCCAGATAATTTCAGTCCAGTCTAGTCCAGTCTAGTCCAGTCCAGTCCAGTCTAGTCCAGTTCATTTCAGTCCAGTCTAGTCCAGTCCATTTCAGTCCAGTCTAGTCCATTTCATTTCAGTCCAGTCTAGTCCAGTCTAGTCCAGTTCATTTCAGTCCAGTCTCGTCCAGTCTAGTCCAGTTTATTTCAGTCCAGTCTAGTCCAGTCCAGTCTAGTCCAGTTAATTTCAGTCCAGTCTCGTCCAGTCTAATCCAGTCTAGTCCAGTCCAGTCTAGTCCAGATAATTTCAGTCCAGTCTAGTCCAGTCTAGTCCAGTCCAGTCTAATCCAGTCTCGTCCAGTTCATTTCAGTCCAGTCTAGTCCAGATAATTTCAGTCCAGTCTAGTCCAGTCCAGTCTAGTCCAGATCATTTCAGTCCAGTCTAGTCCAGATAATTTCAGTCCAGTCTAGTCCAGTCTAGTCCAGTCCAGTCTAGTCCAGTTCATTTTTGTATTATATTGTTTATTATGGGCGGTGTATTTCTTGTATTCTACAATGTGTTTCCCTTTGTTTGTGATCCACAGAAGTGACAGGTTACTGCTCCAGTCCGTGGATTCCCTACGCTGCCAGGTGCTACCTCCTCCAGCGTACCAAGAAGACCTGGACAGAGGCTCAGACGGAATGTCGGAAGGACGGAGGCGACCTGGCCAGCATCCACAACATTGAGCAGCACAGCTTTGTGATGTCACAGCTGGGATATGGTCAGTGAAACAGAGATACGCTCACACGTTAGACAGTCAGTGAAAAGGCTAACTCCAACTCTCCCCTTTCCCTCCTCTCCTCCTCTCCTCCTTTCCTCTGTCCCAGCGGCCGCTGACGAGCTGTGGATCGGGATGAACGATGTCAAGACGCCACTACTGTTTGAGTGGAGCGACCAATCCCCTGTCACCTTCACCAGGTGGGAGGAAGCCATGCCGATGGAGGGCAACTGTGTACTGGTCAGAGGAGAGGTATGGTACCATCATCCCCCCTCCACACTGCCCTAACCCTAACACCCCCTAACTTTGGCCCTAACCCTAAAACCCCCTAACCCTAACACCCATTTACAACCACACCAACCCTCTCCCTCCTTGACGATGTCCTGTGTGACTGTGTCTGTCTTACAGCAGGGCAGGTGGGCTACTCAGGTGTGTGACAACCAGCGTGGCTTCATCTGTATGAAGAAATCTACCTCCCAACCCTCAGGGGACCAGGTGGACACGAACCCAGGCTGCAAATCGGTGAGTGGACAGCCAGGGGGAGCAGAGGTCAGCCAGGGAGAGCAGAGGTCAGCCAGGGAGAGCAGAGGTCAGCCAGGGAGAGCAGAGGTCAGCCAGGGAGAGCAGAGGTCAGCCAGGGAGAGCAGAGGTCAGCCAGAGAGCAGAGGTCAGCCAGGGAGAGCAGAGGACAGCCAGGGGGAGCAGAGGTCAGCCAGGGAGAGCAGAGGTCAGCCAGGGAGAGCAGAGGTCAGCCAGGGAGAGCAGAGGTCAGCCAGGGAGAGCAGAGGTCAGCCAGGGAGAGCAGAGGTCAGCCTGGGAGAGCAGAGGTCAGCCAGGGAGAGCAGAGGTCAGCCAGGGAGAGCAGAGGTCAGCCTGGGAGAGCAGAGATCAGCCAGGGAGAGCAGAGATCAGCAAGGGAGAGCAGAGATCAGCCAGGGATAGCAGAGGTCAGCCAGGGAGAGCAGAGGTCAGCCAGGGAGAGCAGAGGTCAGCCAGGGAGAGCAGAGGTCAGCCAGGGAGAGCAGAGGTCAGCCTGGGAGAGCAGAGGTCAGCCAGGGAGAGCAGAGGTCAGCCAGGGAGAGCAGAGGTCAGCCAGGGAGAGCAGAGGTCAGCCTGGGAGAGCAGAGATCAGCCAGGGAGAGCAGAGATCAGCCAGGGAGAGCAGAGGTCAGCCAGGGAGAGCAGAGATCAGCCAGGGAGAGCAGAGGTCAGCCAGGGAGAGCAGAGGTCAGCCAGGGAGAGCAGAGGTCAGCCAGGGAGAGCAGAGGTCAGCCAGGGAGAGCAGAGGTCAGCCAGGGAGAGCAGAGGTCAGCCAGGGAGAGCAGAGGTCAGCCAGGGAGAGCAGAGGTCAGCCAGGGAGAGCAGAGGTCAGCGCTATAGAGCAGAGGTCAGCGCTATAGAGCAGAGGTCAGCGCTATAGAGCAGAGGTCAGCCAGGGAGAGCAGAGGTCAGCCAGGGAGAGCAGAGGTCAGCGCTATAGAGCAGAGGTCAGCGCTATAGAGCAGAGGTCAGCGCTATAGAGCAGAGGTCAGCCAGGGAGAGCAGATGTCAGCCAGGGAGAGCAGAGGTCAGCCAGGGTGAGCAGAGGTCAGCCAGGGAGAGCAGAGGTCAGCCAGGGAGAGCAGAGGTCAGCGCTATAGAGCAGAGGTCAGCCAGGGAGAGCAGAGGTCAGCTAGGGAGAGCAGAGGTCAGCCAGGGAGAGCAGAGGTCAGCCAGGGAGAGCAGAGGTCAGCGCTATAGAGCAGAGGTCAGCCAGGGAGAGCAGAGGTCAGCCTGGGAGAGCAGAGGTCAGCCAGGGAGAGCAGAGGTCAGCCAGGGAGAGCAGAGGTCAGCCTGGGAGAGCAGAGGTCAGCCAGGGAGAGCAGATGTCAGCCAGGGAGAGCAGAGGTCAGCCAGGGTGAGCAGAGGTCAGCCAGGGAGAGCAGAGGTCAGCCAGGGAGAGCAGAGGTCAGCGCTATAGAGCAGAGGTCAGCCAGGGAGAGCAGATGTCAGCTAGGGAGAGCAGAGGTCAGCCAGGGAGAGCAGAGGTCAGCTAGGGAGAGCAGAGGTCAGCCAGGGAGAGCAGAGGTCAGCCTGGGAGAGCAGAGGTCAGCCAGGGAGAGCAGAGGTCAGCCTGGGAGAGCAGAGGTCAGCCAGGGAGAGCAGATGTCAGCTAGGGAGAGCAGAGGTCAGCCAGGGAGAGCAGATGTCAGCTAGGGAGAGCAGAGGTCAGCCAGGGAGAGCAGAGGTCAGCCTGGGAGAGCAGAGGTCAGCCAGGGAGAGCAGAGGTCAGCCTGGGAGAGCAGATGTCAGCTAGGGAGAGCAGAGGTCAGCCAGGGAGAGCAGAGGTCAGCCAGGGAGAGCAGAGATCAGCCAGGGATAGCAGAGGTCAGCCAGGGAGAGCAGAGGTCAGCCAGGGAGAGCAGAGGTCAGACTAACAGCTGTTTCTGACCCTGTTTGCCTCTCTGAAGCATTGGACCAGGCATGGCTCCTTCTGCTACTTTGTGGGACCAGAGATCAAGACCTTTGATGAGGCCAAAGAGACATGCAAGAGCTCACAGTCATATCTGGCAGATGTTTCTAGCAGGTAAGAACGAAACCGGGATATACTTCTCTGTATCAAAAATTTGGGCTAGATGAATTTGGCTAGATAATACATTGTCTAATGATAATGAGTTCCATTATAATGTATATCTTATTTGGTCCACTGTTATGTCATCACAGTTTTTGCTCTGTACTGAAAGTGCTCCATCTTGATCCCTCGGCTGCTGACACCATTTTAGGGCATTGTATTAACAGTGGACTAAAGGACCAAATGCTAAAATAGAGTTTTTGAGTAAAATATACCTTTAACCATAATGTTTCAATATTGTTATAAAGATAATGTGTCCAGGGTGGATAATGATCCATGATAATGATCTATAATCACGTGCCATGAAAATGTTCCATGATAATGATGCAATGGTAAAGTCTCAAAATAATGTGTACAGGGTGGATAATGCTACAATGATAATGTCTCAAAATAATGTGGCCAGGGTGGATAATGCCACATGATAATGTGCCATGATAACAATCCAGGACAATGTTCCATGATAATGCTCACACGATAATGACTTAAAAAAAATAATATGTACAGGGGGGATAATGCTACAATGATAATGTCTCAAAATAATGTGGCCAGGTGGATAATGCCACACGATAATGTGCCATGATAACGATCCAGGATAATGTTCCATGATAATGTTACACGATAATGCTACCATGATAATGTCTTTAAAAAAATGTGTCCAGGGTGTATAATGTTATAATGATAATGTCTCATAATAATGTGTCCAGGGTTTATAATGTTATAATGATAATGTTTTCATAATAATGTGCCCAGGTTGGATAATGCTTTCCTGATCAGCCTGGTTGGGTCCAGGCCAGAGCAACACTTCTGGATCGGACTCTCCAACCAGAACCACATCGACTTCTTCAGCTGGACGAACAGCAACAGGGTCAGGTACACCCACTGGAACGCACAGATGCCAGGTAAAGGACAACCTCAGAGATATATAATAATACTATATATTGTAGTGACAGATGCCAGGTATAGGACAACCTCAGAGATATATAATAATACTATATATTGTAGTGACAGATGCCAGGTATAGGACAACCTCAGAGATATATAATAATACTATATATTGTAGTGACAGATGCTAGGTATAGGACAACCTCAGAGATATATAATAATACTATATATTGTAGTGACAGATGCTAGGTATAGGACAACCTCAGAGATATATAATAATACTATATATTGTAGTGACAGATGCTAGGTATAGGACAACCTCAGAGATATATAATAATACTATATATTGTAGTGACAGATGCTAGGTATAGGACAACCTATGAGATATATAATAATACTATATATTGTAGTGACAGATGCTAGGTATAGGACAACCTCAGAGATATATAATAATACTATATATTGTAGTGACAGATGCCAGGTATAGGACAACCTCAGAGATATATAATAATACTATATATTGTAGTGACAGATACTGTAACGGTTTTCTAGGTGTGAAGGAGAGCCGGACCAAAATGCAGCGTGTAGATTTCGATCCATGTTTAATGAACAACATAAACATGAATTAACACAAAACAAAGAACGTAAACAACGAAACAAAAACCGAAACAGCCTATACTTGTGAAACCTAACAAAGCTAGGAACAAGGACACTAAAGACAATCACCCACGACAAACTCAAAGAATATGGCTGCCTAAATATGGTTCCCAATCAGAGACAACGATAAACACCTGCCTCTGATTGAGAACCACTCCAGACAGCCATAGACTTTGCTAGATAACCCCACTAGCTACAATCCAATACATACACACCAACACCCCAAGACAAAACACACCACAATACAAAAACCCCATGCCACACCCTGGCCTGACCCAATACATGAAGATAAACACAAAATACTTAGACCAGGGCGTGACAGATACCAGATATAGGACAACCTCAGAGATATATAATAATACTATATATTGTAGTGACAGATGCCAGGTATAGGACAACCTCAGAGATATATAATAATACTATATATTGTAGTGACAGATGCCAGGTATAGGACAACCTATGAGATGTATAATAATAGTATATATTGTAGTGACAGATGCCAGGTATAGTACAACCTCAGAGATGTATAATAATACTATATATTGTAGTGACAGATGCCAGGTAAAGGACAACCTCAGAGATATATAATAATACTATATATTGTAGTGACAGATGCTAGGTATAGTACAACCTCAGAGATGTATAATAATACTATATATTGTAGTGACAGATGCTAGGTATAGGACAACCTCAGAGATATATAATAATACTATATATTGTAGTGACAGATGCTAGGTATAGGACAACCTCAGAGATGTATAATAATACTATATATTGTAGTGACAGATGCTAGGTATAGGACAACCTCAGATATATATAATAATACTATATATTGTAGTGACAGATTCCAGGTATAGGACAACCTCAGAGATATATAATAATACTATATATTGTAGTGACAGATGCCAGGTATAGGACAACCTCAGAGATGTATAATAATACTATATATTGTAGTGACAGATGCTAGGTATAGGACAACCTCAGAGATATATAATAATACTATATATTGTAGTGACAGATGCTAGGTATAGGACAACCTCAGAGATATATAATAATACTATATATTGTAGTGACAGATGCTAGGTATAGGACAACCTATGAGATATATAATAATACTATATATTGTAGTGACAGATGCCAGGTATAGGACAACCTCAGAGATATATAATAATACTATATATTGTAGTGACAGATGCTAGGTATAGTACAACCTCAGAGATGTATAATAATACTATATATTGTAGTGACAGATGCTAGGTATAGGACAACCTCAGAGATGTATAATAATACTATATATTGTAGTGACAGATGCTAGGTATAGGACAACCTCAGAGATGTATAATAATACTATATATTGTAGTGACAGATGCCAGGTATAGGACAACCTCAGAGATGTATAATAATACTATATATTGTAGTGACAGATGCTAGGTATAGGTTCAGTTCTATAGTAGGAGTCTCACTACAGTTCTATAGTAGGAGTCTGACTACAGTTCTATAGTAGGAGTCTCACTACAGTTCTATAGTAGGAGTCTCACTACAGTTCTATAGTAGGAGTCTCACTACAGTTCTATAGCAGGAGTCTCACTACAGTTCTATAGTAGGAGTCTCACTACAGTTCTATAGTAGGAGTCTCAATACAGTTCTATAGCAGGAGTCTCACTACAGTTCTATAGTAGGAGTCTCACTACAGTTCTATAGTAGGAGTCTGACTACAGTTCTATAGTAGGAGTCTCACTACAGTTCTATAGTAGGAGTCTGACTACAGTTCTATAGCAGGAGTCTCATGCTACAGGTCTATAGCAGGAGTCTCACTACAGTTCTATAGTAGGAGTCTGACTACAGTTCTATAGTAGGAGTCTCACTACAGTTCTATAGTAGGAGTCTCACTACAGTTCTATAGTAGGAGTCTGACTACAGTTCTATAGTAGGAGTCTCACTACAGTTCTATAGTAGGAGTCTGACTACAGTTCTATAGCAGGAGTCTCATGCTACAGGTCTATAGCAGGAGTCTCACTACAGTTCTATAGTAGGAGTCTGACTACAGTTCTATAGTAGGAGTCTCACTACAGTTCTATAGTAGGAGTCTCACTACAGTTCTATAGTAGGAGTCTGACTACAGTTCTATAGTAGGAGTCTCACTACAGTTCTATAGTAGGAGTCTCACTACAGTTCTATAGTAGGAGTCTGACTACAGTTCTATAGTAGGAGTCTCACTACAGTTCTATAGTAGGAGTCTCACCACAGTTCTATAGTAGGAGTCTCACTACAGTTCTATAGCAGGAGTCTCACTACAGTTCTATAGTAGGAGTCTGACTACAGTTCTATAGCAGGAGTCTGACTACAGTTCTATAGTAGGAGTCTCACTACAGTTCTATAGTAGGAGTCTGACTACAGTTCTATAGTAGGAGTCTCACTACAGTTCTATAGTAGGAGTCTGACTACAGTTCTATAGTAGGAGTCTCAATACAGTTCTATAGCAGGAGTCTCATGCTACAGGTCTATAGCAGGAGTCTCATACTACAGTTCTATAGTAGGAGTCTCATACTACAGTTCTATAGTAGGAGTCTCACTACAGTTCTATAGTAGGAGTCTCACTACAGTTCTATAGTAGGAGTCTCAATACAGTTCTATAGTAGGAGTCTCACTACAGTTCTATAGTAGGAGTCTGACTACAGTTCTATAGTAGGAGTCTCACTACAGTTCCATAGTAGGAGTCTCAATACAGTTCTATAGTAGGAGTCTGACTACAGTTCTATAGTAGGAGTCTGACTACAGTTCTATAGTAGGAGTCTCAATACAGTTCTATAGCAGGAGTCTCATGCTACAGGTCTATAGCAGGAGTCTCATACTACAGTTCTATAGTAGGAGTCTCATACTACAGTTCTATAGTAGGAGTCTCAATACAGTTCTATAGTAGGAGTCTCACTACAGTTCTATAGTAGGAGTCTCACTACAGTTCTATAGTAGGAGTCTGACTACAGTTCTATAGTAGGAGTCTCAATACAGTTCTATAGCAGGAGTCTCATGCTACAGGTCTATAGCAGGAGTCTCATACTACAGTTCTATAGTAGGAGTCTCATACTACAGTTCTATAGTAGGAGTCTCACTACAGTTCTATAGTAGGAGTCTCACTACAGTTCTATAGTAGGAGTCTGACTACAGTTCTATAGTAGGAGTCTCACTACAGTTCTATAGTAGGAGTCTCACTACAGTTCTATAGTAGGAGTCTGACTACAGTTCTATAGTAGGAGTCTCACAACAGTTCTATAGCAGGAGTCTCGTGCTACAGTTCTATAGTAGGAGTCTGACTACAGTTCTATACTAGGAGTCTGACTACAGTTCTATAGTAGGAGTCTCACTACAGTTCTATAGCAGGAGTCTCGCTACAGTTCTATAGTAGGAGTCTCACTACAGTTCTATAGTAGGAGTCTGACTACAGTTCTATAGTAGGAGTCTCACTACAGTTCTATAGTAGGAGTCTCACTACAGTTCTATAGCAGGAGTCTCACTACAGTTCTATAGTAGGAGTCTGACTACAGTTCTATAGTAGGAGTCTCACTACAGTTCTATAGTAGGAGTCTCACTACAGTTCTATAGCAGGAGTCTCATGCTACAGGTCTATAGCAGGAGTCTCACTACAGTTCCATAGTAGGAGTCTCACTACAGTTCTATAGTAGGAGTCTCACTACAGTTCTATAGTAGGAGTCTCACTACAGTTCTATAGTAGGAGTCTCAATACAGTTCTATAGCAGGAGTCTCATGCTACAGGTCTATAGCAGGAGTCTCATGCTACATTTCTATAGTAGGAGTCTCACTACAGTTCTGTAGTAGGAGTCTCACTACAGTTCTGTAGTAGGAGTCTCACTACAGTTCTATAGTAGGAGTCTCACTACAGTTCTATAGTAGGAGTCTCACTACAGTTCTATAGTAGGAGTCTGACTACAGTTCTATAGTAGGAGTCTGACTACAGTTCTATAGTAGGAGTCTCACTACAGTTCTATAGTAGGAGTCTCACTACAGTTCTATAGTAGGAGTCTGACTACAGTTCTATAGTAGGAGTCTCACTACAGTTCTATAGTAGGAGTCTCACTACAGTTCTATAGCAGGAGTCTCACTAAATTTCTATAGTAGGAGACTGACTACAGTTCTATAGTAGGAGTCTCATACTACAGTTCTATAGTAGGAGTCTCACTACAGTTCTATAGTAGGAGTCTGACTACAGTTCTATAGTAGGAGTCTGACTACAGTTCTATAGTAGGAGTCTCACTACAGTTCAATAGTAGGAGTCTCACTACAGTTCTATAGTAGGAGTCTCATACTACAGTTCTATAGTAGGAGTCTCACTACAGTTATATAGTAGGAGTCTCACTACAGTTCTATAGTAGGAGTCTCACTACAGTTCTATAGCAGGAGTCTCATGCTACAGGTCTATAGCAGGAGTCTCACTACAGTTCTATAGTAGGAGTCTGACTACAGTTCTATAGTAGGAGTCTCACTACAGTTCTATAGTAGGAGTCTCACTACAGTTCTATAGTAGGAGTCTCATACTACAGTTCTATAGTAGGAGTCTCACTACAGTTATATAGTAGGAGTCTCACTACAGTTCTATAGTAGGAGTCTCACTACAGTTCTATAGCAGGAGTCTCATGCTACAGTTCTATAGTAGGAGTCTCACTACAGTTCTATAGTAGGAGTCTCACTACAGTTCTATAGTAGGAGTCTCACTACAGTTCTATAGTAGGAGTCTCAATACAGTTCTATAGTAGGAGTCTCACTACAGTTCTATAGTAGGAGTCTCACTACAGTTCTATAGTAGGAGTCTCACTACAGTTCTATAGTAGGAGTCTCACCACAGTTCTATAGTAGGAGTCTCACTACAGTTCTATAGTAGGAGTCTCACTACAGTTCTATAGTAGGAGTCTCACTACAGTTCTATAGCAGGAGTCTCATGCTACAGGTCTATAGCAGGAGTCTCATGCTACAGTTCTATAGTAGGAGTCTCACTACAGTTCTATAGTAGGAGTCTCACTACAGTTCTATAGTAGGAGTCTCACTACAGTTCTATAGTAGGAGTCTGACTACAGTTCTATAGTAGGAGTCTCACTACAGTTCTATAGTAGGAGTCTCACTACAGTTCTATAGCAGGAGTCTCATGCTACAGGTCTATAGCAGGAGTCTGACTACAGTTCTATAGTAGGAGTCTCACTACAGTTCTATAGTAGGAGTCTCACTACAGTTCTATAGTAGGAGTCTCACTACAGTTCTATAGTAGGAGTCTCACCACAGTTCTATAGTAGGAGTCTCACCACAGTTCTATAGTAGGAGTCTCACTACAGTTCTATAGTAGGAGTCTCGTTACAGTTCTATAGCAGGAGTCTGACTACAGTTCTATAGTAGGAGTCTCACTACAGTTCTATAGTAGGAGTCTGACTACAGTTCTATAGTAGGAATCTCACTACAGTTCTATAGTAGGAGTCTCACTACAGTTCTATAGTAGGAGTCTCACTACAGTTCTATAGTAGGAGTCTCACTACAGTTCTATAGTAGGAGTCTCACTACAGTTCTATAGTAGGAGTCTGACTACAGTTCTATAGTAGGAGTCTGACTACAGTTCTATAGTAGGAGTCTCACTACAGTTCTATAGTAGGAGTCTCATACTACAGTTCTATAGTAGGAGTCGCACTACAGTTATATAGTAGGAGTCTCACTACAGTTCTATAGTAGGAGTCTCACTACAGTTCTATAGCAGGAGTCTCATGCTACAGTTCTATAGTAGGAGTCTCACTACAGTTCTATAGTAGGAGTCTCACTACAGTTCTATAGTAGGAGTCTCACTACAGTTCTATAGTAGGAGTCTCACTACAGTTCTATAGTAGGAGTCTCACTACAGTTCTATAGTAGGAGTCTGACTACAGTTCTATAGTAGGAGTCTCACTACAGTTCTATAGTAGGAGTCTCACCACAGTTCTATAGTAGGAGTCTCACTACAGTTCTATAGTAGGAGTCTCACTACAGTTCTATAGTAGGAGTCTCACTACAGTTCTATAGCAGGAGTCTCATGCTACAGGTCTATAGCAGGAGTCTGACTACAGTTCTATAGTAGGAGTCTCACCACAGTTCTATAGTAGGAGTCTCACTACAGTTCTATAGTAGGAGTCTCACTACAGTTCTATAGTAGGAGTCTCACTACAGTTCTATAGTAGGAGTCTCACCACAGTTCTATAGTAGGAGTCTCACTACAGTTCTATAGTAGGATTCTCGCTACAGTTCTATAGCAGGAGTCTGACTACAGTTCTATAGTAGGAGTCTCACTACAGTTCTATAGTAGGAGTCTGACTACAGTTCTATAGTAGGAATCTCACTACAGTTCTATAGTAGGAGTCTCACTACAGTTCTATAGTAGGAGTCTCACTACAGTTCTATAGTAGGAGTCTCACTACAGTTCTATAGTAGGAGTCTCACTACAGTTCTATAGTAGGAGTCTTACTACAGTTCTATAGTAGGAGTCTCACTACAGTTCTATAGTAGGAGTCTCTTACTACAGGTCTATAGTAGGAGTCTGACTACAGTTCTATAGTAGGAGTCTCATACTACAGTTCTATAGTAGGAGTCTGACTACAGTTCTATAGCAGGAGTCTCATACTTCAGTTCTATAGTAAGAGTCTGACTACAGTTCTATAGTAGGAGTCTCACTACAGTTCTATAGTAGGAGTCTGACTACAGTTCTACAGTAGGAGTCTCACTACAGTTCTATAGTAGGAGTCTGACTACAGTTCTATAGTAGGAGTCTCACTACAGTTCTATAGTAGTAGTCTCACTACAGTTCTATAGTAGGAGTCTCACTACAGTTCTATAGTAGGAGTCTGACTACAGTTCTATAGTAGGAGTCTCACTACAGTTCTATAGTAGGAGTCTCACTACAGTTCTATAGTAGGAGTCTGACTACAGTTCTGTAGTAGGAGTCTCACTACAGTTCTATAGTAGGAGTCTGACTACAGTTCTATAGTAGGAGTCTCACTACAGTTCTATAGTAGGAGTCTCACTACAGTTCTACTATATCACTGAATCTCATTGAACATGGTAATAAGTGCTCTTAGCTGTGAACCTGAATGTTGCTCTGTATTTGTGTTCTCCCTTTGCGTCAACTTTGACCTCAGGCAGTCGACAGGGATGTGTGGCCATGACAACAGGGACTCTAGCTGGATTATGGGATGTGCTGAGCTGCACCAATCAGGAGAAGTATATCTGTAAACACCTGGCAGAAGGAGCGGGGCCAACACCAGAACCAATCACACCTGTCCCTCCCAGGTGCCATGAGGGCTGGTTTCCTGTGGGGTCTCGGAACTACTGCTTCAAGGTAGACATAACTTAGAATGAAATGTGAAAGGAATGTAATATAATATGACACAATAGATCTGGTAGAAGATAATAGAATACCAACCGTTCTTTTGTATTTGTTTTGTACCATCATCTTTGAAATGACCATAATTTATTATTCCAGCCCAGGTACAATTTAGATTTTAGCCACTAGATGGAATCAGTGTATTGCAAAGTGTTAGACTGATCCAATGAACCATTGCATTTCTGTTCAAAATTCAAGACTGCCCTAATGTGCCTAATTTGCTTATTAATAACTTTTCTGGTTCAAAATTGTGCACTCTCCTCAAACAACAATAGCATGGTATTCTATCATTGTAATAGCTACTGTTATCTGTAATCTATACAGCCAGGTTCTACAATATAGCAACATATTAATAATATCGGACATTTAGGTGACGCTTTTATCCAGTCATGTATGCATACATTTTACAGTATGGGTGGTCTCGGGAATCAAACCCACTATCCGAGTCTTGCAAGCACCATGTCCTACCACCTGATCTACAGAGGTTATAGGTCATTTAGGACAATGACCTAGTTTGTCGTTACTTCAGGATCTCTTCCTAACGGTAACAGATCATGATCCAGAGACAGTCTGTGATATAAGGATCTCTTCCTAACGGTAACAGATCATGATCCAGAGACAGTCTGTGTATTAAATGACAGTCTCTTCCCTGTGTAGTGTCCATGGGGCTCTAGTCAATAGTAGTGCACTACCCATAAGGCTCTGGTCTAAAGTAGTGCACTACCCATAGCGCTCTGGTCTGCACTGAATAGGTTGTCTGTCTGGTCCAGTTCTTTACAGGGCCTCGCGAAGATGAGAAGACCTGGTTTGAGGCTCGGGACTTCTGCAGGGTGATTGGAGGAGACCTACTCAGCATCCACAGTTCTACGGACCTCCAGTCTATGCATCATGTGTAAGTTATTCAACCTCACTCAGATATTCCAACTCACACCTTTATCGGTTAGCAACGGCTCCAGCCCCCAATAATCTTTGACAGGTCTTATTCTAGGATCCAAACAGTCAACATATACAGGTTTAATGTAAAGGTTTAAAAGTTTAATAACATGTTTGTTTCCTATACAGGTTTAATAACATGTTTGTTGCCTGTAAAGGTTTAATAACATGTTTGTTTCCTATACAGGATTAATAACATGTTTGTTTCCTATACAGGTTTAATAACATGTTTGTTTCCTATACAGGTTTAATAACATGTTTGTTGCAGTATGTGACAGTTCTATTTCCACCTTCTTCCAGGTTTCTCAAACCTTGTCCACTAGGTGGGGCCCCCGACATACCAATAATGTAATACTGCTAACTCACACTGACAGAAGTTGTATTCCCTGCCATGGTGATAATATAGTAATGTTTTGGATACTGTAGCCATGGTGATAATATAGTATTGTTCTGGATACCGTAACCATGGTGATCAAATAGTATTGTTTTGGATACCGTAACCATCGTGATAATATAGTAAAGTTTTGGATACCGTAGCCATGGTGATAATATAGTAATGTTTTGGATACCGTAGAAAAGGTAATAATAATAATACAGTAATGTTTTGGATACCGTAGCCATGGTGATAATATAGTATTGTTCTGGATACCGTAACCATGGTGATCAAATAGTATTGTTTTGGATACCGTAACCATCGTGATAATATAGTATTGTTTTGGATATCATAACCATGGTGATAATATAGTTTTGTTTTGGATACTGTAGCCAAATCAAATGTATTTATATAGCCCTTCTTACATCAGCTGATATCTCTAAGTGCTGAACAGAAACCCAGCCTACAACCCCAAACAGCAAGCAATGCAGGTGTTGAAGCACGTTGGCTAGGAAAAACTCCCTAGAAAGGCCAAAACCTAGGAAGAAACCTAGAGAGGAACCAGGCTATGAGGGGTGGCCAGTCCTCTTCTGGCTGTGCTGGGTGGAGATTATAACAGAACATGGCCAAGATGCTGAAATGTTCATAAATGAGCAGCATGGTCAAATAATAGGTCTGGGACAGGTAGCACGTTCGGTGAACAGGTCAGGATTCCATAGCTACAGGCAGAACAGTTGAAACTGGAGCAGCAGCACGGCCAGGTGGACTGGGGACAGCAAAGAGTCATCATGCCATGGTCCTAGGGCTCAGGTCCTCCGAGAGAGAGAAAGAAAGAGAGAATTAGAGAGAGCATACTTAAATTCACACAGGACACCAGATAAGACAGGAGAAGTACTCCAGATATAACAAACTGACCCTAGCCCCCCGCCACAAACTACTACAGTATAATAATACTGGAGGCTGAGACAGGAGGGGTCAGGAGACACTGTGGCCCCATCCGTTGATACCCCCGGACAGGGCCAAACAGGAAGGATATAACCCCACCCACTTTGCCAAAGCACAGCCCCCACACCACTAGAGGGATATCTTCAACCACCAACTTACCATCCTGAGACAAGGCCGAGTATAGCCCACAAAGATCTCCGCCACTGCACAACCCAAGGGGGGGGGGGGGGTGCCAACCCACACAGGAAGATCACATCAGTGACTCAACCCACTCAAGTGACGCACCCCTCCTAGGGACGGCATGAAAGAGCCCTAGTAAGCCAGTGACTCAGCCCCTGTAATAGGGTTAGGCAGAGAATCCCAGTGGAAAGATGGGAACCGGCCAGGCAGAGACAGCAAGGGCGGTTCGTTGCTCCAGAGCCTTTCCGTTCACCTTCACACTCCTGGCCCAGACTACACTCAATCATATGACCCACTGAAGAGATGAGTCTTCAATAAAGACTTAAAGGTTGAGACCGAGTCTGCGTCTCTCACATGGGTAGGCAGACCATTCCATAAAAATGGAGCTCTATAGGAGAAAGCCCTGCCCCCAGCTGTTTGCTCGATAATATGTGATAATGTAGTATTGTTCTGGATACCGTAACCATGGTGATACTATAGTATTGTTTTGTATACATTAGCCATGGTGGAACTTCCTGGATCGGTCTGAGTGCTCAGGATCCCAACACTGGCTACGCCTGGACTGATGGGTCGCCAGTGAGTTATGTTCACATAATAATACTACTACTTCTACTAATTATAATACTAATAGTAATGCTACTACAACTACTACTTATAATAGTAATACTACTAGTACTACTACTACTACTACTTCTATTTATAATGAATACTAATACTACTGCTACTAATAGTAATACTGCTACTAATACGACTACTACTACTACCACTGCTACTAATACTACTACTACTACGACAGCTACTACTAATAGTAATACTACAACTAATAGTAATACTGCTAGTAATAGTAATACTACTACTACTACTAATAATAATACTACTACTACTACTAATAGTAGTACTACTACTAATAGTAATACTGCTAGCAATAGTAATATTACTACTACTAATAGTAATACTTCTACTACTACTAATAGTAGTACTACTACTAATAGTAATACTGCTAGCAATAGTAATATTACTACTACTACTACCTCATGGGAAAGTTTCTCTTACAAATGTGTTTGTCCTCAGCTGTCCTTCCAACACTGGATGGAGGGGGAACCCAACAACTACAACGGCGTGGAGTCCTGTGCTGAGATGAGGAACTCTTACTGGGATGAAGAGGGATCCTGGAACGATGTAAACTGTGAGGACTACAACGACTGGCTGTGTGAGATCCCGAAAGGTAATGTACTGTATGGCTACAATAACTGGCTGTGTGAGATCCCTAAAGGTAATGTAATGTAATGTATGGCTACAATAACTAATGTAATGTATGGAGTCTCTCAAAATGAATAAAGAAAACATTTAATTGAAAAAGAAGAAAAAAAGAAAATCTAAAAATAACAAATAATTAAAGAGCATCAATAAAATAACAGTAGCGAGGCTATATGGGGCAGAGTGGTGCAGCGGTCTAAGGCACTGCATCTCAGTTGCCATACCAGGCGTTGATGCAACCAGTCAGGATGCTCTTAGTGGGGAATAGCAGTTGTCGTGCTCTCTTCATGACTGTCTTGGTGTGTTTGGACCATGATAGTTTGTTGGTGATGTGGACACCAAGGAACTTGAAGCTCTCAACCTGCTCCACTACAGTCCTGTCGATGAGAATTGGGGCGTGTGCTTGGCCCTCCTTTTCCTGTAGTCCATGATCATCTGCTTTGTCTTGATCATGTTGAGGGAGAGGTTGTTCTCGTTGCACCACACGGTCAGGTCTCTGACCTCCTCCCTATAGGCTGTCTCATCGTTGTCTGTGATCAGGCCTACCACTGTTGTGTCATCAGCAAACTTAATGATGGTGTTGGAGTCATGCTTGACCACGCAGTCGCGGGTGAACAGGGAGTACAGGAGGGGACTGAGCCCGCACCCCTCAGAGGCCCCTGTGTTGAGGATCAGCGTGGCAGATGTGTTGTTACTTACCATTTCCACCTGGGGGTGGCCCGTCAGGAAGTCCAGGAAACAGTTGCAGAGGGGGGTGTTTAGTCCCAGGGTCCTTAGCTTAGTGATGAGCTTTGAGGACACTATGGTGTTGAACGCTGAGCTGTAGTCAATGAATAGCATTTTCACGTAGGTGTTCCTTTTGTCCAGGTGGGAAAGGGCAGTGTGGAGTGCAATAGAGATTGCGTCATCTGTGGATCTGTTTGGGCGGTATGCAAATTGGAGTGGGTCTAGGGTGTCTGGGATAATGGTGTTGTGAGCCATGACCAGCCTTTCAAAGCACTTCATGGTTATAGATGTGAGTGCTGCGGGTCGGTCGTCATTTAGGCAGGTTACCTTGGTGTTCTTGGGCACAGGCTCTATGGTAATCTGCTTGAAACATGTTTCATGTTTCATCCTGGTAATCCGTCCGGCCCTGCGGCCTTGTGAATGTTGACCTATTTAAAGGTCGTTCTCACATCGGCTACGGAGAGCATGATCACACAGCCGTCCAGAACAGCTGGTGCTCTCATGCATGCTTCAGTGTTGCTTGACTCGAAGCACACATAAAAGTAATTTAGCTCGTCTGGTAGGCTCGCATTATTGGGCAGCTCGCGGCTGTGATTCCCTTTGTAGTCTGTAATAGTTTGCAAGCCCTGCCACATCCGACGAGCATCGGAGCCGGTGTAGTGGAATTCAATCTTTGTCCTGTATTGATGCTTTGCCTGTTTGATGGTTAATTGAAGGGCATAGCGGTATTTCTTATAAGTTTCCGGGAAAGAGTCCTTCTACTTGAAAGCGGCAGCTCTACCCTTTAGCTCAGTGCAGATGTTGCCTGTAATCCATAGCTTCTGGTTGAGGTATGTATCTACTGTGGGGACGACGTCGTCGTTGCACTTATTGATGAAGCCATTGACTGATGTGGTGTACTCAATGCCATCGGAAGAATCCGAGAACATTTTCCAGTCTGTGCTAGTAAAATAGTACTGTAGCTTAGCATCTGCGTCATCTGAACACTTCCAAATTGAGCGAGTCACTGGTACTTCCTGCTTAAGTTATTGCTTGTAAACAGGAATCAGGTGGATAGTTATGGTCAGATTTGCCAAATGGAGAGCGAGGGAAATCTTTGTATGTGTCTCTGTGGGTGGAGTAAAGGTGGTCTAGTGTTTTTTTTCTTCTCTGGTTGCACATGTAACATGCTGGTAGAAATGAGGTAAAACTGATTTGATTCCCTGCATTAAAGTCTCCGGCCACTAGGTGCGCCGCCCATGAGGTTGTGGTCAAAAGTGCAACACTATAAAAGGAAGACATTCAGGATGTAGCGCCTCTGTCTGTGGGATGGAAGTATTTTAGTCGACCTCACGTGCATGATTAGTAACCTTACAGGGACCAGAAGGCTTTAGCTTGGTGAGCTAACACAGTCTTATCTCTCCTCCTGTCTTCTACATTCTCTTCCTCTTTTCTCTGTGGCATGACAGGAGTGACCCCACTACCTCATCTCAGCAACACCATCCCTGGTAAGTCCCCTTGACAGTACGCATCCCATAGCTCCCAGGACTCCCTGGAAAATATTGGCAAGTGTTGATGAGTTGTCTATCACTCTTAAATGAATGAATAAATGAATGAGCTCACCACATTAAAAGTATAAATATTTTGAGGACGCATTGCGGTATGCTAGTGTGAACTTTGGAACGCAGTCCAAAAGGCCTCTGACAAGTCGAGAGACCTAGCGGACAAGTCCCCTCTAGAGACCTAGCGGACAAGTCCCCTCTAGAGACCAAGCAGACAAGTCCCCTCTAGAGACCGAGCAGACAAGTTCCCTCTAGAGACCGAGCAGACAAGTCCCCTCGAGAGACCGAGCAGACAAGTCCCCTCGAGAGACCAAGCAGACAAGTTCCCTCTAGAGACCGAGCAGACAAGTTCGCTCTCAACAACGAGCAGACAAGTCCCCTCTAGAGACTGAGCAGACAAGTTCCCTCTAGAGACTGAGCAGCCAAATCCCCTCGAGAGACCGAGCAGACAAGTCCCCTCTAGAGACCGAGCAGACAAGTTCCCTCTAGAGACCGAGCAGACAAGTTCCCTCTAGAGACCGAGCAGACAAGTCTCCTCGAGAGACCTAGCAGACGAGTTCCCTCTAGAAACCGAGCAGACAAGTACCCTCTAGAGACCGAGCAGACAAGTTCGCTCTCGACACCGAGCAGACAAGTTCCCTCTAGAGACCCAACAGACAAGTCCCCTCTAGAGACCTAGCAGACAAGTCCCGTCTAGACACCGAGCGGACAAGTCCCCTCTAGAGACCGAGCAGACAAGCCCCCTCTAGAGACCGAGCAGAAAAGCCCCCTCTAGAGACCGAGCAGACAAGTTCGCTCTCAAAACCGAGCAGACAAGTTCCCTCTAGAGACCGAGCAGACAAGTCCCCTCGAGAGACCTAGCAGTCAAGTCCCCTCGAGAGACCGTGCAGACAAGTCTCCTCGAGAGACCGAGTAGACAAGTTCCCTCTAGAGACCGAGCAGGCAAGTCCCTCGAGACACCGAGCAGACAAGTTCCCTGTAAACACCGAGCAGACAAGTTCCCTCTAGAGACCGAGCAGACAAGTCCGCTCTTGAGACCATTCAGACAAGTCCCCTCTAGAGACCGAGCAGACAAGTTCCCTCTAGAGACCGAGCAGACAAGTTCCCTCTAGACACCGAGCAGACAAGTTCCCTCTAGAAACCGAGCAGACAAGTCCCCTCTAGAGACCGAGCAGACAAGTCTCCTCAAGAGACCGAGCAGACAAGTCCCCTCTAGAGACCGAGCAGACAAGTCTCCTCGAGAGACCGAGCAGACAAGTCCCCTCTAGACACCGAGCAGACAAGTTCCCTCTAGAGACTGAGCAGACAAGTCCCCTCTAGACACCGAGCAGACAAGTTCCCTCTAGAGACCGAGCAGACAAGTTCCCTCTAGAGACCGAGCAGATAAGTTTCCTCTAGAGACCGAGCAGACAAGTCCACTCTAGAGACCTAGCAGACAAGTCCCCTCGAGAGACGGAGCAGACAAGTCCCCTCTAGACACCGAGCAGACAAGTTCCCTCTAGAGACTGAGCAGACAAGTACCCTCTAGACACCGAGCAGACAAGTTCCCTCTATAGACCGAGCAGACAAGTTCCCTCGAGAAACGGAGCAGCCAATTCCCCTCGAGAGACGGAGCAGCCAATTCCCCTCGAGAGACGGAGCAGACAAGTCCCCTCTTGAGACCGAGCAGACAAGTTCCCCCTAGAGACCGAGCAGACAAGTGCCCTCTAGAGACCGAGCAGACAAGTTCGCTCTCGACACCGAGCAGACAAGTCCCCTCTAGAGACCGAGCAGACAAATCCCCTCTAGAGACCTAGCAGACAAGTCCCCTTGAGAGACCGTGCAGACAAGTTCCCTCTAGACACCGAGCAGGCAAGTCCCCTCTAGAGACCGAACAGACAAGTCCCCTCTAGAGACCGAGCAGACAAGTCTCCTCGAGAGACCGAGCAGACAAGTTCCCTCTAGAGACCGAGCAGACAAGCATCCTCGAGAGACTGAGCAGACAAGTTCCCTCGAGAGACTGAGCAGACAAGTTCCCTCTAGAGACCGAGCAGAAAAGTCTCCTCGAGAGACCGAGCAGACAAGCCTCCTCGAGAGACCAAGCAGACAAGTTCCCTGTAAACACCGAGTAGACAAGTTCCCTCTAGAGACCGAGCAGGCAAGTCCCTCGAGACACCGAGCAGACAAGTTCCCTGTAAACACCGAGCAGACAAGTTCCCTCTAGAGACCGAGCAGACAAGTCCGCTCTTGAGACCATTCAGACAAGTCCCCTCTAGAGACCGAGCAGACAAGTTCCCTCTAGAGACCGAGCAGACAAGTCTCCTCGAGAGACCTATCAGACGAGTTCCCTCTAGAAACCGAGCAGACAAGTACCCTCTAGAGACCGAGCAGACAAGTTCGCTCTCGACACCGAGCAGACAAGTTCCCTCTAGAGACCCAGCAGACAAGTCCCCTCTAGAGACCTAGCAGACAAGTCCCTTCGAGAGACCGTGCAGACATGTCCCCTCGAGAGACCGTGCAGACAAGTCCCCTCGAGAGACCAAGCAGACAAGTTCCCTGTAAACACCGAGCAGACAAGTTCCCTCTAGAGACCGAGCAGACAAGTCCCCTCTAGAGACCTAGCAGACAAGTCCCCTCTAGAGACCTAGCAGACAAGTCCCGTCTAGACACCGAGCGGACAAGTCCCCTCTAGAGACCGAGCAGACAAGCCCCCTCTAGAGACCGAGCAGAAAAGCCCCCTCTAGAGACCGAGCAGACAAGTTCGCTCTCAAAACCGAGCAGACAAGTTCCCTCTAGAGACCGAGCAGACAAGTCCCCTCGAGAGACCTAGCAGTCAAGTCCCCTCGAGAGACCGTGCAGACAAGTCTCCTCGAGAGACCGAGTAGACAAGTTCCCTCTAGAGACCGAGCAGGCAAGTCCCTCGAGACACCGAGCAGACAAGTTCCCTGTAAACACCGAGCAGACAAGTTCCCTCTAGAGACCGAGCAGACAAGTCCGCTCTTGAGACCATTCAGACAAGTCCCCTCTAGAGACCGAGCAGACAAGTTCCCTCTAGAGACCGAGCAGACAAGTTCCCTCTAGACACCGAGCAGACAAGTTCCCTCTAGAGACCGAGCAGACAAGTCCCCTCTAGAGACCGAGCAGACAAGTCTCCTCGAGAGACCGAGCAGACAAGTCCCCTCTAGACACCGAGCAGACAAGTTCCCTCTAGAGACTGAGCAGACAAGTCCCCTCTAGACACCGAGCAGACAAGTTCCCTCTAGAGACCGAGCAGACAAGTTCCCTCTAGAGACCGAGCAGATAAGTTCCCTCTAGAGACCGAGCAGACAAGTCCACTCTAGAGACCTAGCAGACAAGTCCCCTCGAGAGACGGAGCAGACAAGTCCCCTCTAGACACCGAGCAGACAAGTTCCCCCTAGAGACCGAGCAGACAAGTGCCCTCTAGAGACCGAGCAGACAAGTTCGCTCTCGACACCGAGCAGACAAGTCCCCTCTAGAGACCGAGCAGACAAATCCCCTCTAGAGACCTAGCAGACAATTCCCCTTGAGAGACCGTGCAGACAAGTTCCCTCTAGACACCGAGCAGACAAGTTCCTTCTAGACACCGAGCAGATAAGTCCCCTCTAGAGACCAAGCAGGCAAGTCCCCTCTAGAGACCGAACAGACAAGTCCCCTCTAGAGACCGAGCAGACAAGTCTCCTCGAGAGACCGAGCAGACAAGTTCCCTCTAGAGACCGAGCAGACAAGCATCCTCGAGAGACTGAGCAGACAAGTTCCCTGTAAACACCGAGCAGACAAGTTCCCTCTAGAGACCGAGCAGACAAGTCCCCTCAAGAGACCTAGCAGACAAGTCCCCTCTAGAGACCTAGCAGACAAGTCCCGTCTAGACACCGAGCGGACAAGTTCCCTCTAGAGACCGAGCAGACAAGTTCCTTCTAGACAACGAGCAGACAAGTCCCCTCTAGAGACCGAGCAGACAAGCCCCCTCTAGAGACCGAGCAGATAAGCCCCCTCTAGAGACCGAGCAGACAAGTTCGCTCTCAAAACCGAGCAGACAAGTTCCCTCTAGAGACCGAGCAGACAAGTCCCCTCGAGAGACCTAGCAGTCAAGTCCCCTCGAGAGACCGTGCAGACAAGTCTCCTCTAGAGACCGAGTAGACAAGTTCCCTCTAGAGACCGAGCAGGCAAGTCCCTCGAGACACCGAGCAGACAATTTCCCTGTAAACACCGAGCAGACATGTTCCCTCTAGAGACCGAGCAGACAAGTCCGCTCTTGAGACCATTCAGACAAGTCCCCTCTAGAGACCGAGCAGACAAGTTCCCTCTAGAGACCGAGCAGACAAGTTCCCTCTAGACACCGAGCAGACAAGTTCCCTCTAGAGACCGAGCAGACAAGTCCCCTCTAGAGACCGAGCAGACAAGTCTCCTCAAGAGACCGAGCAGACAAGTCCCCTCTAGAGACCGAGCAGACAAGTCTCCTCAAGAGACCGAGCAGACAAGTCCCCTCTAGACACCGAGCAGACAAGTTCCCTCTAGAGACTGAGCAGACAAGTCCCCTCTAGACACCGAGCAGACAAGTTCCCTCTAGAGACTGAGCAGACAAGTTCCCTCTAGAGACCGAGCAGATAAGTTCCCTCTAGAGACCGAGCAGACAAGTCCCCTCTAGAGACCTAGCAGACAAGTCCCCTCGAGAGACGGAGCAGACAAGTCCCCTCTAGACACCGAGCAGACAAGTTCCCTCTAGAGACTGAGCAGACAAGTCCCCTCTAGACACCGGGCAGACAAGTTCCCTGTAGAGACCGAGCAGACACGTTCCCTCTAGAGACCCAGCAGACAAATCCCCTCGAGAGACGGAGCAGCCAATTCCCCTCGAGAGACGGAGCAGACAAGTCCCCTCTTGAGACCGAGCAGACAAGTTCCCCCTAGAGACCGAGCAGACAAGTGCCCTCTAGAGACCGAGCAGACAAGTTCGCTCTCGACACCGAGCAGACAAGTCCCCTCTAGAGACCGAGCAGACAAATCCCCTCTAGAGACCTAGCAGACAAGTCCCCTTGAGAGACCGTGCAGACAAGTTCCCTCTTTACACCGAGCAGACAAGTTCCTTCTAGACACTGAGCAGATAAGTCCCCTCTAGAGACCAAGCAGACAAGTCCCCTCTAGAGACCGAACAGACAAGTCCCCTCTAGAGACCGAGCAGACAAGTCTCCTCGAGAGACCGAGCAGAAAAGTCCCCTCTAGAGACCGAGCAGACAAGTCTCCTCGAGAGACCGAGCAGACAAGTCCCCTCTAGAGATCGAGCAGACAAGTTCCCTCTAGAGACCGAGCAGACAAGTCTCCTCAAGAGACCGAGCAGACAAGTCCCCTCTAGAGACCGAGCAGACAAGTCTCCTCAAGAGACCGAGCAGACAAGTCCCCTCTAGACACCGAGCAGACAAGTTCCCTCTAGAGACTGAGCAGACAAGTCCCCTCTAGAGACCGAGCAGACAAGTCTCCTCAAGAGACCGAGCAGACAAGTCCCCTCTAGACACCGAGCAGACAAGTTCCCTCTAGAGACTGAGCAGACAAGTCCCCTCTAGACACCGAGCAGACAAGTTCCCTCTAGAGACTGAGCAGACAAGTTCCCTCTAGAGACCGAGCAGATAAGTTCCCTCTAGAGACCGAGCAGACAAGTCCCCTCTAGAGACCTAGCAGACAAGTCCCCTCGAGAGACGGAGCAGACAAGTCCCCTCTAGACACCGAGCAGACAAGTTCCCTCTAGAGACTGAGCAGACAAGTCCCCTCTAGACACCGGGCAGACAAGTTCCCTGTAGAGACCGAGCAGACACGTTCCCTCTAGAGACCCAGCAGACAAATCCCCTCGAGAGACGGAGCAGCCAATTCCCCTCGAGAGACGGAGCAGACAAGTCCCCTCTTGAGACCGAGCAGACAAGTTCCCCCTAGAGACCGAGCAGACAAGTGCCCTCTAGAGACCGAGCAGACAATTTCGCTCTCGACACCGAGCAGACAAGTCCCCTCTAGAGACCGAGCAGACAAATCCCCTCTAGAGACCTAGCAGACAAGTTCCCTCTAGAGACTGAGCAGACAAGTCCCCTCTAGACAACGAGCAGACAAGTTCCCTCTAGAGACCGAGCAGACAAGTTCCCTCTAGAGACCGAGCAGACAAGTCCCCTCTAGAGACCTAGCAGACAAGTCCCCTCGAGAGACCGTGTAGACAAGTTCGCTCTCGACACCGAGCAGACAAGTTCCCTCTAGAGACCGAGCAGACAAGTCCCCTCTAGAGACCGAGCAGACAAGTTCCCTCTAGACACCGAGCAGACGAGTTCCCTCTAGAGACCGAGTAGACAAGTCCCCTCTAGAGACCGAGCAGACAAGTCTCCTCGGGAGACCGAGCAGAAAAGTCCCCTCTAGACACCGAGCAGACAAGTTCCCTCTAGAGACTGAGCAGACAAGTCCCCTCTAGACACCGAGCAGACAAGTTCCCTCTAGAGACCGAGCAGACAAGTTCCCTCTAGAGACCGAGCAGACAAGTTCGCTCTCGACACCGAGCAGACAAGTTCCCTCTAGAGACCGAGCAGACAAGTCCCCTCTAGAGTCAGAGCAGACAAGTTCCCTCTAGAGACCTAGCAGACAAGTCCCCTCTAGAGACCTAGCAGACAAGTCCCCTCGAGAGACCGTGCAGACAAGTCCCCTCGAGAGACCGAGTAGACAAGTTCCCTCTAGAGACCGAGCAGGCAAGTCTCTCGAGACACCGAGCAGACAAGTTCCCTGTAAACACTGAGCAGACAAGTTCCCTCTAGAGACCGAGCAGACAAGTCCGCTCTAGAGAACTAGCAGACAAGTCCTCTCTAGCGACCGAGCAGACAAGTTCCCTCTAGAGACCGAGCAGACAAGTTCCCTCTAGACACCGAGCAGACAAGTTCCCTCTTGAGACCGAGCAGACAAGTCCCCTCTAGAGACCGAGCAGACAAGTCTCCTAAAGAGACCGAGCAGAAAAGTCTCCTCGAGAGACCGAGCAGACAAGCTCCCTCTAGAGACCGAGCAGACAAGTCCCCTCGAGAGACCGAGTAGACAAGTTCCTTCTAGAGACCGAGCAGACAAGTTCCCTGTAAACACAGAGCAGACAAGTTCCTTCTAGAGACCGAGCAGACAAGTCCTCTCTAGAGACCGAGCAGAAAAGTCCCCTCTAGACACCGAGCAGACAAGTTCCCTCTAGAGACTGAGCAGACAAGTCCCCTCTAGACACCGAGCAGACAAGTTCCCTCTAGAGACCGAGCAGACAAGTTCCCTCTAGAGACCGAGCAGACAAGTTCGCTCTCGACACCGAGCAGACAAGTTCCCTCTAGAGACCGATCAGACAAGTCCCCTCTAGAGACCGAGCAGACAAGTTCCCTCTAGAGACCTAGCAGACAAGTCCCCTCTAGAGACCTAGCAGACAAGTCCCCTCGAGAGACCGTGCAGACAAGTCCCCTCGAGAGACCGAGTAGACAAGTTCCCTCTAGAGACCGAGCAGGCAAGTCTCTCGAGACACCGAGCAGACAAGTTCCCTGTAAACACCGAGCAGACAAGTTCCCTCTAGAGACCGAGCAGACAAGTCCGCTCTAGAGAACTAGCAGACAAGTCCTCTCTAGAGACCGAGCAGACAAGTTCCCTCTAGAGACCGAGCAGACAAGTTCCCTCTAGACACCGAGCAGACAAGTTCCCTCTTGAGACCGAGCAGACAAGTCCCCTCTAGAGACCGAGCAGACAAGTCTCCTAAAGAGACCGAGCAGACAAGTCCCCTCTAGAGACCGAGCAGACAAGTTCCCTCTAGAGACCGAGCAGACAAGTCCCCTTGAGAGACTGAGCAGACAAGTCCCCTCGAGAGACTGAGCAGACAAGTTCCCTGTAAACACCGAGCAGACAAGTTCCCTCTAGAGACCGAGTAGACAAGTCCCCTCTAGAGACCGAGCAGACAAGTCTCCTCGGGAGAACGAGCAGAAAAGTCCCCTCTAGACACCAAGCAGACAAGTTCCCTCTAGAGACTGAGCAGACAAGTCCCCTCTAGACACCGAGCAGACAAGTTCCCTCTAGAGACCGAGCAGACAAGTTCGCTCTCGACACCGAGCAGACAAGTTCCCTCTTGAGACCGAGCAGACAAGTCCCCTCTAGAGACCGAGCAGACAAGTCTCCTAAAGAGACCGAGCAGACAAGTCCCCTCTAGAGACCGAGCAGACAAGTTCCCTCTAGAGACCGAGCAGACAAGTTCCCTCTAGAGACCGAGCAGACAAGTTCGCTCTCGACAACGAGCAGACAAGTTCCCTCTAGAGACCGAGCAGACAAGTCCCCTCTAGAGACCGAGCAGACAAGTTCCCTCTAGACACCGAGCAGACAAGTTCCCTCTAGAGACCTAGCAGACAAGTCCCCTCTAGAGACCTAGCAGACAAGTCCCCTCGAGAGACCTAGCAGACAAGTCCCCTCGAGAGACCGTGCAGACAAGTTCGCTCTCGACACCGAGCAGACAAGTTCCCTCTAGAGACCGAGCAGACAAGTCCCCTCTAGAGACCGAGCAGACAAGTTCCCTCTAGACACCGAGCAGACAAGTTCCCTCTAGAGACCGAGCAGACAAGTTCCCTCTAGAGACCGAGCAGACAAGTCCCCTTGAGAGACTGAGCAGACAAGTCCCCTCGAGAGACTGAGCAGACAAGTTCCCTGTAAACACCGAGCAGACAAGTTCCCTCTAGAGACCGAGTAGACAAGTCCCCTCTAGAGACCGAGCAGACAAGTCTCCTCGGGAGAACGAGCAGAAAAGTCCCCTCTAGACACCAAGCAGACAAGTTCCCTCTAGAGACTGAGCAGACAAGTCCCCTCTAGACACCGAGCAGACAAGTTCCCTCTAGAGACCGAGCAGACAAGTTCGCTCTCGACACCGAGCAGACAAGTTCCCTCTAGAGACCGAGCAGACAAGTCCCCTCTAGAGACCGAGCAGACAAGTTCCCTCTAGACACCGAGCAGACAAGTTCCCTCTAGAGACCTAGCAGACAAGTCCCCTCTAGAGACCTAGCAGACAAGTCCCCTCGAGAGACCTAGCAGACAAGTCCCCTCGAGAGACCATGCAGACAAGTTCGCTCTCGACACCGAGCAGACAAGTTCCCTCTAGAGACCGAGCAGACAAGTCCCCTCTAGAGACCGAGCAGACAAGTTCCCTCTAGACACCGAGCAGACAAGTTCCCTCTAGAGACCTAGCAGACAAGTTCCCTCTAGAGACCGAGCAGACAAGTCCCCTCTAGAGACTGAGCAGACAAGTCCTCTCTAGACACCGAGCAGACAAGTTCCCTCTAGAGACCGAGCAGACAAGTCCCCTCTAGAGACCGAGCAGACAAGTTCCCTCTAGACACCGAGCAGACAAGTTCCCTCTAGAGACCTAGCAGACAAGTCCCCTCTAGAGACCTAGCAGACAAGTCCCCTCGAGAGACCTAGCAGACACGTCCCCTCGAGAGACCGTGCAGACAAGTTCGCTCTCGACTCCAAGCAGACAAGTTCCCTCTAGAGACCGAGCAGACAAGTCCCCTCTAGAGACCGAGCAGACAAGTTCCCTCTAGACACCGAGCAGACAAGTTCCCTCTAGAGACCTAGCAGACAAGTCCCCTCTAGACACCGAGGAGACAAGTTCCCTCTAGAGACTGAGCAGACAAGTCCTCTCTAGACACCGAGCAGACAAGTTCCCTCTAGAGACCGAGCAGACAAGTCCCCTCGAGAGACTGAGCAGACAAGTCCCCTCGAGAGACTGAGCAGACAAGTCCCCTCGAGAGACCGAGCAGAAAAGTCTCCTCGAGAGACCGAGCAGACAAGCTCCCTCTAGAGACCGAGCAGACAAGTCCCCTCGAGAGACCGAGTAGACAAGTTCCTTCTAGAGACCGAGCAGACAAGTTCCCTGTAAACACAGAGCAGACAAGTTCCCTCTAGAGACCGAGCAGACAAGTCCTCTCTAGAGACCGAGCAGAAAAGTCCCCTCTAGACACCGAGCAGACAAGTTCCCTCTAGAGACTGAGCAGACAAGTCCCCTCTAGACAACGAGCAGACAAGTTCCCTCTAGAGACCGAGCAGACAAGTTCCCTCTAGAGACCGAGCAGACAAGTCCCCTCTAGAGACCTAGCAGACAAGTCCCCTCGAGAGACCGTGTAGACAAGTTCGCTCTCGACACCGAGCAGACAAGTTCCCTCTAGAGACCGAGCAGACAAGTCCCCTCTAGAGACCGAGCAGACAAGTTCCCTCTAGACACCGAGCAGACAAGTTCCCTCTAGAGACCGAGCAGACAAGTTCCCTCTAGAGACCGAGCAGACAAGTCCCCTCGAGAGACTGAGCAGACAAGTCCCCTCGAGAGACTGAGCAGACAAGTTCCCTGTAAACACCGAGCAGACAAGTTCCCTCTAGAGACCGAGTAGACAAGTCCCCTCTAGAGAGCGAGCAGACAAGTCTCCTCGGGAGACCGAGCAGAAAAGTCCCCTCTAGACACCGAGCAGACAAGTTCCCTCTAGAGACTGAGCAGACAAGTCCCCTCTAGACAACGAGCAGACAAGTTCCCTCTAGAGACCGAGCAGACAAGTTCCCTCTAGAGACCGAGCAGACAAGTCCCCTCTAGAGACCTAGCAGACAAGTCCCCTCGAGAGACCGTGTAGACAAGTTCGCTCTCGACACCGAGCAGACAAGTTCCCTCTAGAGACCGAGCAGACAAGTCCCCTCTAGAGACCGAGCAGACAAGTTCCCTCTAGACACCGAGCAGACGAGTTCCCTCTAGAGACCGAGTAGACAAGTCCCCTCTAGAGACCGAGCAGACAAGTCTCCTCGGGAGACCGAGCAGAAAAGTCCCCTCTAGACACCGAGCAGACAAGTTCCCTCTAGAGACTGAGCAGACAAGTCCCCTCTAGACACCGAGCAGACAAGTTCCCTCTAGAGACCGAGCAGACAAGTTCCCTCTAGAGACCGAGCAGACAAGTTCGCTCTCGACACCGAGCAGACAAGTTCCCTCTAGAGACCGAGCAGACAAGTCCCCTCTAGAGACCGAGCAGACAAGTTCCCTCTAGAGACCTAGCAGACAAGTCCCCTCTAGAGACCTAGCAGACAAGTCCCCTCGAGAGACCGTGCAGACAAGTCCCCTCGAGAGACCGAGTAGACAAGTTCCCTCTAGAGACCGAGCAGGCAAGTCTCTCGAGACACCGAGCAGACAAGTTCCCTGTAAACACTGAGCAGACAAGTTCCCTCTAGAGACCTAGCAGACAAGTCCCCTCTAGACACCGAGGAGACAAGTTCCCTCTAGAGACTGAGCAGACAAGTCCTCTCTAGACACCGAGCAGACAAGTTCCCTCTAGAGACCGAGCAGACAAGTCCCCTCGAGAGACTGAGCAGACAAGTCCCCTCGAGAGACTGAGCAGACAAGTCCCCTCGAGAGACCGAGCAGAAAAGTCTCCTCGAGAGACCGAGCAGACAAGCTCCCTCTAGAGACCGAGCAGACAAGTCCCCTCGAGAGACCGAGTAGACAAGTTCCTTCTAGAGACCGAGCAGACAAGTTCCCTGTAAACACAGAGCAGACAAGTTCCCTCTAGAGACCGAGCAGACAAGTCCTCTCTAGAGACCGAGCAGAAAAGTCCCCTCTAGACACCGAGCAGACAAGTTCCCTCTAGAGACTGAGCAGACAAGTCCCCTCTAGACAACGAGCAGACAAGTTCCCTCTAGAGACCGAGCAGACAAGTTCCCTCTAGAGACCGAGCAGACAAGTCCCCTCTAGAGACCTAGCAGACAAGTCCCCTCGAGAGACCGTGTAGACAAGTTCGCTCTCGACACCGAGCAGACAAGTTCCCTCTAGAGACCGAGCAGACAAGTCCCCTCTAGAGACCGAGCAGACAAGTTCCCTCTAGACACCGAGCAGACAAGTTCCCTCTAGAGACCGAGCAGACAAGTTCCCTCTAGAGACCGAGCAGACAAGTCCCCTCGAGAGACTGAGCAGACAAGTCCCCTCGAGAGACTGAGCAGACAAGTTCCCTGTAAACACCGAGCAGACAAGTTCCCTCTAGAGACCGAGTAGACAAGTCCCCTCTAGAGAGCGAGCAGACAAGTCTCCTCGGGAGACCGAGCAGAAAAGTCCCCTCTAGACACCGAGCAGACAAGTTCCCTCTAGAGACTGAGCAGACAAGTCCCCTCTAGACAACGAGCAGACAAGTTCCCTCTAGAGACCGAGCAGACAAGTTCCCTCTAGAGACCGAGCAGACAAGTCCCCTCTAGAGACCTAGCAGACAAGTCCCCTCGAGAGACCGTGTAGACAAGTTCGCTCTCGACACCGAGCAGACAAGTTCCCTCTAGAGACCGAGCAGACAAGTCCCCTCTAGAGACCGAGCAGACAAGTTCCCTCTAGACACCGAGCAGACGAGTTCCCTCTAGAGACCGAGTAGACAAGTCCCCTCTAGAGACCGAGCAGACAAGTCTCCTCGGGAGACCGAGCAGAAAAGTCCCCTCTAGACACCGAGCAGACAAGTTCCCTCTAGAGACTGAGCAGACAAGTCCCCTCTAGACACCGAGCAGACAAGTTCCCTCTAGAGACCGAGCAGACAAGTTCCCTCTAGAGACCGAGCAGACAAGTTCGCTCTCGACACCGAGCAGACAAGTTCCCTCTAGAGACCGAGCAGACAAGTCCCCTCTAGAGACCGAGCAGACAAGTTCCCTCTAGAGACCTAGCAGACAAGTCCCCTCTAGAGACCTAGCAGACAAGTCCCCTCGAGAGACCGTGCAGACAAGTCCCCTCGCGAGACCGAGTAGACAAGTTCCCTCTAGAGACCGAGCAGGCAAGTCTCTCGAGACACCGAGCAGACAAGTTCCCTGTAAACACTGAGCAGACAAGTTCCCTCTAGAGACCGAGCAGACAAGTCCGCTCTAGAGAACTAGCAGACAAGTCCTCTCTAGCGACCGAGCAGACAAGTTCCCTCTAGAGACCGAGCAGACAAGTTCCCTCTAGACACCGAGCAGACAAGTTCCCTCTTGAGACCGAGCAGACAAGTCCCCTCTAGAGACCGAGCAGACAAGTCTCCTAAAGAGACCGAGCAGAAAAGTCTCCTCGAGAGACCGAGCAGACAAGCTCCCTCTAGAGACCGAGCAGACAAGTCCCCTCGAGAGACCGAGTAGACAAGTTCCTTCTAGAGACCGAGCAGACAAGTTCCCTGTAAACACAGAGCAGACAAGTTCCTTCTAGAGACCGAGCAGACAAGTCCTCTCTAGAGACCGAGCAGAAAAGTCCCCTCTAGACACCGAGCAGACAAGTTCCCTCTAGAGACTGAGCAGACAAGTCCCCTCTAGACAACGAGCAGACAAGTTCCCTCTAGAGACCGAGCAGACAAGTTCCCTCTAGAGACCGAGCAGACAAGTCCCCTCTAGAGACCTAGCAGACAAGTCCCCTCGAGAGACCGTGTAGACAAGTTCGCTCTCGACACCGAGCAGACAAGTTCCCTCTAGAGACCGAGCAGACAAGTCCCCTCTAGAGACCGAGCAGACAAGTCCCCTCGAGAGACTGAGCAGACAAGTCCCCTCGAGAGACTGAGCAGACAAGTTCCCTGTAAACACCGAGCAGACAAGTTCCCTCTAGAGACCGAGTAGACAAGTCCCCTCTAGAGACCGAGCAGACAAGTCTCCTCGGGAGACCGAGCAGAAAAGTCCCCTCTAGACACCGAGCAGACAAGTTCCCTCTAGAGACTGAGCAGACAAGTCCCCTCTAGACAACGAGCAGACAAGTTCCCTCTAGAGACCGAGCAGACAAGTTCCCTCTAGAGAACGAGCAGACAAGTCCCCTCTAGAGACCTAGCAGACAAGTCCCCTCGAGAGACCGTGTAGACAAGTTCGCTCTCGACACCGAGCAGACAAGTTCCCTCTAGAGACCGAGCAGACAAGTCCCCTCTAGAGACCGAGCAGACAAGTTCCCTCTAGACACCGAGCAGACAAGTTCCCTCTAGAGACCGAGTAGACAAGTCCCCTCTAGAGACCGAGCAGACAAGTCTCCTCGGGAGACCGAGCAGAAAAGTCCCCTCTAGACACAGAGCAGACAAGTTCCCTCTAGAGACTGAGCAGACAAGTCCCCTCTAGACACCGAGCAGACAAGTTCCCTCTAGAGACCGAGCAGACAAGTTCCCTCTAGAGACCGAGCAGACAAGTTCGCTCTCGACACCGAGCAGACAAGTTCCCTCTAGAGACCGAGCAGACAAGTCCCCTCTAGAGACCGAGCAGACAAGTTCCCTCTAGAGACCTAGCAGACAAGTCCCCTCTAGAGACCTAGCAGACAAGTCCCCTCGAGAGACCGTGCAGACAAGTCCCCTCGAGAGACCGAGTAGACAAGTTCCCTCTAGAGACCGAGCAGGCAAGTCTCTCGAGACACCGAGCAGACAAGTTCCCTGTAAACACCGAGCAGACAAGTTCCCTCTAGAGACCGAGCAGACAAGTCCGCTCTAGAGAACTAGCAGACAAGTCCTCTCTAGAGACCGAGCAGACAAGTTCCCTCTAGAGACCGAGCAGACAAGTCCCCTCTAGAGACCGAGCAGACAAGTCTCCTAAAGAGACCGAGCAGACAAGTCCCCTCTAGAGACCGAGCAGACAAGTTCCCTCTAGAGACCGAGCAGACAAGTCCCCTTGAGAGACTGAGCAGACAAGTCCCCTCGAGAGACTGAGCAGACAAGTTCCCTGTAAACACCGAGCAGACAAGTTCCCTCTAGAGACCGAGTAGACAAGTCCCCTCTAGAGACCGAGCAGACAAGTCTCCTCGGGAGAACGAGCAGAAAAGTCCCCTCTAGACACCAAGCAGACAAGTTCCCTCTAGAGACTGAGCAGACAAGTCCCCTCTAGACACCGAGCAGACAAGTTCCCTCTAGAGACCGAGCAGACAAGTTCGCTCTCGACACCGAGCAGACAAGTTCCCTCTTGAGACCGAGCAGACAAGTCCCCTCTAGAGACCGAGCAGACAAGTCTCCTAAAGAGACCGAGCAGACAAGTCCCCTCTAGAGACCGAGCAGACAAGTTCCCTCTAGAGACCGAGCAGACAAGTCACCTTGAGAGACTGAGCAGACAAGTCCCCTCGAGAGACTGAGCAGACAAGTTCCCTGTAAACACCGAGCAGACAAGTTCCCTCTAGAGACCGAGTAGACAAGTCCCCTCTAGAGACCGAGCAGACAAGTCTCCTCGGGAGAACGAGCAGAAAAGTCCCCTCTAGACACCAAGCAGACAAGTTCCCTCTAGAGACTGAGCAGACAAGTCCCCTCTAGACACCGAGCAGACAAGTTCCCTCTAGAGACCGAGCAGACAAGTTCGCTCTCGACACCGAGCAGACAAGTTCCCTCTAGAGACCGAGCAGACAAGTCCCCTCTAGAGACCGAGCAGACAAGTTCCCTCTAGACACCGAGCAGACAAGTTCCCTCTAGAGACCTAGCAGACAAGTCCCCTCTAGAGACCTAGCAGACAAGTCCCCTCGAGAGACCTAGCAGACAAGTCCCCTCGAGAGACCGTGCAGACAAGTTCGCTCTCGACACCGAGCAGACAAGTTCCCTCTAGAGACCGAGCAGACAAGTCCCCTCTAGAGACCGAGCAGACAAGTTCCCTCTAGACACCGAGCAGACAAGTTCCCTCTAGAGACCTAGCAGACAAGTTCCCTCTAGAGACCGAGCAGACAAGTCCCCTCTAGAGACTGAGCATACAAGTCCTCTCTAGACACCGAGCAGACAAGTTCCCTCTAGAGACCGAGCAGACAAGTTCCCTCTAGAGACCGAGCAGACAAGTTCCCTCTAGACACCGAGCAGACAAGTTCCCTCTAGAGACCTAGCAGACAAGTCCCCTCTAGAGACCTAGCAGACAAGTCCCCTCGAGAGACCTAGCAGACACGTCCCCTCGAGAGACCGTGCAGACAAGTTCGCTCTCGACTCCGAGCAGACAAGTTCCCTCTAGAGACCGAGCAGACAAGTCCCCTCTAGAGACCGAGCAGACAAGTTCCCTCTAGACACCGAGCAGACAAGTTCCCTCTAGAGACCTAGCAGACAAGTCCCCTCTAGACACCGAGCAGACAAGTTCCCTCTAGAGACTGAGCAGACAAGTCCTCTCTAGACACCGAGCAGACAAGTTCCCTCTAGAGACCGAGCAGACAAGTCCCCTCGAGAGACTGAGCAGACAAGTCCCCTCGAGAGACTGAGCAGACAAGTCCCCTCGAGAGACCGAGCAGAAAAGTCTCCTCGAGAGACCGAGCAGACAAGCTCCCTCTAGAGACCGAGCAGACAAGTCCCCTCGAGAGACCGAGTAGACAAGTTCCTTCTAGAGACCGAGCAGACAAGTTCCCTGTAAACACAGAGCAGACAAGTTCCCTCTACAGACCGAGCAGACAAGTCCTCTCTAGAGACCGAGCAGAAAAGTCCCCTCTAGACACCGAGCAGACAAGTTCCCTCTAGAGACTGAGCAGACAAGTCCCCTCTAGACAACGAGCAGACAAGTTCCCTCTAGAGACCGAGCAGACAAGTTCCCTCTAGAGACCGAGCAGACAAGTCCCCTCTAGAGACCTAGCAGACAAGTCCCCTCGAGAGACCGTGTAGACAAGTTCGCTCTCGACACCGAGCAGACAAGTTCCCTCTAGAGACCGAGCAGACAAGTCCCCTCTAGAGACCGAGCAGACAAGTTCCCTCTAGAGACCGAGCAGACAAGTCCCCTCGAGAGACTGAGCAGACAAGTCCCCTCGAGAGACTGAGCAGACAAGTTCCCTGTAAACACCGAGCAGACAAGTTCCCTCTAGAGACCGAGTAGACAAGTCCCCTCTAGAGACCGAGCAGACAAGTCTCCTCGGGAGACCGAGCAGAAAAGTCCCCTCTAGACACCGAGCAGACAAGTTCCCTCTAGAGACTGAGCAGACAAGTCCCCTCTAGACAACGAGCAGACAAGTTCCCTCTAGAGACCGAGCAGACAAGTTCCCTCTAGAGACCGAGCAGACAAGTCCCCTCTAGAGACCTAGCAGACAAGTCCCCTCGAGAGACCGTGTAGACAAGTTCGCTCTCGACACCGAGCAGACAAGTTCCCTCTAGAGACCGAGCAGACAAGTCCCCTCTAGAGACCGAGCAGACAAGTTCCCTCTAGACACCGAGCAGACAAGTTCCCTCTAGAGACCGAGTAGACAAGTCCCCTCTAGAGACCGAGCAGACAAGTCTCCTCGGGAGACCGAGCAGAAAAGTCCCCTCTAGACACCGAGCAGACAAGTTCCCTCTAGAGACTGAGCAGACAAGTCCCCTCTAGACACCGAGCAGACAAGTTCCCTCTAGAGACCGAGCAGACAAGTTCCCTCTAGAGACCGAGCAGACAAGTTCGCTCTCGACACCGAGCAGACAAGTTCCCTCTAGAGACCGAGCAGACAAGTCCCCTCTAGAGACCGAGCAGACAAGTTCCCTCTAGAGACCTAGCAGACAAGTTCCCTCTAGAGACCGAGCAGACAAGTTCCCTCTAGAGACCGAGCAGACAAGTTCCCTCTAGAGACCGAGCAGACAAGTCCCCTCTAGAGACCTAGCAGACAAGTCCCCTCGAGAGACCGTGTAGACAAGTTCGCTCTCGACACCGAGCAGACAAGTTCCCTCTAGAGACCGAGCAGACAAGTCCCCTCTAGAGACCGAGCAGACAAGTTCCCTCTAGACACCGAGCAGACAAGTTCCCTCTAGAGACCGAGCAGACAAGTTCCCTCTAGAGACCGAGCAGACAAGTCCCCTCGAGAGACTGAGCAGACAAGTCCCCTCGAGAGACTGAGCAGACAAGTTCCCTGTAAACACCAAGCAGACAAGTTCCCTCTAGAGACCGAGTAGACAAGTCCCCTCTAGAGACCGAGCAGACAAGTCTCCTCGGGAGACCGAGCAGAAAAGTCCCCTCTAGACACCGAGCAGACAAGTTCCCTCTAGAGACCGAGCAGACAAGTTCCCTCTAGAGACCGAGCAGACAAGTTCGCTCTCGACACCGAGCAGACAAGTTCCCTCTAGAGACCGAGCAGACAAGTCCCCTCTAGAGACCGAGCAGACAAGTTCCCTCTAGAGACCTAGCAGACAAGTTCCCTCTAGAGACCGAGCAGACAAGTTCCCTCTAGAGACCGAGCAGACAAGTTCCCTCTAGAGACCGAGCAGACAAGTCCCCTCTAGAGACCTAGCAGACAAGTCCCCTCGAGAGACCGTGTAGACAAGTTCGCTCTCGACACCGAGCAGACAAGTTCCCTCTAGAGACCGAGCAGACAAGTCCCCTCTAGAGACCGAGCAGACAAGTTCCCTCTAGACACCGAGCAGACAAGTTCCCTCTAGAGACCGAGCAGACAAGTTCCCTCTAGAGACCGAGCAGACAAGTCCCCTCGAGAGACTGAGCAGACAAGTCCCCTCGAGAGACTGAGCAGACAAGTTCCCTGTAAACACCGAGCAGACAAGTTCCCTCTAGAGACCGAGTAGACAAGTCCCCTCTAGAGACCGAGCAGACAAGTCTCCTCGGGAGACCGAGCAGAAAAGTCCCCTCTAGACACCGAGCAGACAAGTTCCCTCTAGAGACTGAGCAGACAAGTCCCCTCTAGACAACGAGCAGACAAGTTCCCTCTAGAGACCGAGCAGACAAGTTCCCTCTAGAGACCGAGCAGACAAGTCCCCTCTAGAGACCTAGCAGACAAGTCCCCTCGAGAGACCGTGTAGACAAGTTCGCTCTCGACACCGAGCAGACAAGTTCCCTCTAGAGACCGAGCAGACAAGTCCCCTCTAGAGACCTAGCAGACAAGTCCCCTCGAGAGACCGTGTAGACAAGTTCGCTCTCGACACCGAGCAGACAAGTTCCCTCTAGAGACTGAGCAGACAAGTCCCCTCTAGACACCGAGCAGACAAGTTCCCTCTAGAGACCGAGCAGACAAGTTCCCTCTAGAGACCGAGCAGACAAGTTCGCTCTCGACACCGAGCAGACAAGTTCCCTCTAGAGACCGAGCAGACAAGTCCCCTCTAGAGACCGAGCAGACAAGTTCCCTCTAGAGACCTAGCAGACAAGTCCCCTCTAGAGACCTAGCAGACAAGTCCCCTCGAGAGACCGTGCAGACAAGTCCCCTCGAGAGACCGAGTAGACAAGTTCCCTCTAGAGACCGAGCAGGCAAGTCTCTCGAGACACCGAGCAGACAAGTTCCCTGTAAACACCGAGCAGACAAGTTCCCTCTAGAGACCGAGCAGGCAAGTCTCTCGAGACACCGAGCAGACAAGTTCCCTGTAAACACCGAGCAGACAAGTTCCCTCTTGAGACCGAGCAGACAAGTCCCCTCTAGAGACCGAGCAGACAAGTCTCCTAAAGAGACCGAGCAGACAAGTCCCCTCTAGAGACCGAGCAGACAAGTTCCCTCTAGAGACCGAGCAGACAAGTCCCCTTGAGAGACTGAGCAGACAAGTCCCCTCGAGAGACTGAGCAGACAAGTTCCCTGTAAACACCGAGCAGACAAGTTCCCTCTAGAGACCGAGTAGACAAGTCCCCTCTAGAGACCGAGCAGACAAGTCTCCTCGGGAGAACGAGCAGAAAAGTCCCCTCTAGACACCAAGCAGACAAGTTCCCTCTAGAGACTGAGCAGACAAGTCCCCTCTAGACACCGAGCAGACAAGTTCCCTCTAGAGACCGAGCAGACAAGTTCGCTCTCGACACCGAGCAGACAAGTTCCCTCTTGAGACCGAGCAGACAAGTCCCCTCTAGAGACCGAGCAGACAAGTCTCCTAAAGAGACCGAGCAGACAAGTCCCCTCTAGAGACCGAGCAGACAAGTTCCCTCTAGAGACCGAGCAGACAAGTCACCTTGAGAGACTGAGCAGACAAGTCCCCTCGAGAGACTGAGCAGACAAGTTCCCTGTAAACACCGAGCAGACAAGTTCCCTCTAGAGACCGAGTAGACAAGTCCCCTCTAGAGACCGAGCAGACAAGTCTCCTCGGGAGAACGAGCAGAAAAGTCCCCTCTAGACACCAAGCAGACAAGTTCCCTCTAGAGACTGAGCAGACAAGTCCCCTCTAGACACCGAGCAGACAAGTTCCCTCTAGAGACCGAGCAGACAAGTTCGCTCTCGACACCGAGCAGACAAGTTCCCTCTAGAGACCGAGCAGACAAGTCCCCTCTAGAGACCGAGCAGACAAGTTCCCTCTAGACACCGAGCAGACAAGTTCCCTCTAGAGACCTAGCAGACAAGTCCCCTCTAGAGACCTAGCAGACAAGTCCCCTCGAGAGACCTAGCAGACAAGTCCCCTCGAGAGACCGAGCAGACAAGTCCCCTCTAGAGACCGAGCAGACAAGTTCCCTCTAGACACCGAGCAGACAAGTTCCCTCTAGAGACCTAGCAGACAAGTTCCCTCTAGAGACCGAGCAGACAAGTCCCCTCTAGAGACTGAGCAGACAAGTCCTCTCTAGACACCGAGCAGACAAGTTCCCTCTAGAGACCGAGCAGACAAGTCCCCTCTAGAGACCGAGCAGACAAGTTCCCTCTAGACACCGAGCAGACAAGTTCCCTCTAGAGACCTAGCAGACAAGTCCCCTCTAGAGACCTAGCAGACAAGTCCCCTCGAGAGACCTAGCAGACACGTCCCCTCGAGAGACCGTGCAGACAAGTTCGCTCTCGACTCCGAGCAGACAAGTTCCCTCTAGAGACCGAGCAGACAAGTCCCCTCTAGAGACCGAGCAGACAAGTTCCCTCTAGACACCGAGCAGACAAGTTCCCTCTAGAGACCTAGCAGACAAGTCCCCTCTAGACACCGAGCAGACAAGTTCCCTCTAGAGACTGAGCAGACAAGTCCTCTCTAGACACCGAGCAGACAAGTTCCCTCTAGAGACCGAGCAGACAAGTCCCCTCGAGAGACTGAGCAGACAAGTCCCCTCGAGAGACTGAGCAGACAAGTCCCCTCGAGAGACCGAGCAGAAAAGTCTCCTCGAGAGACCGAGCAGACAAGCTCCCTCTAGAGACCGAGCAGACAAGTCCCCTCGAGAGACCGAGTAGACAAGTTCCTTCTAGAGACCGAGCAGACAAGTTCCCTGTAAACACAGAGCAGACAAGTTCCCTCTAGAGACCGAGCAGACAAGTCCTCTCTAGAGACCGAGCAGAAAAGTCCCCTCTAGACACCGAGCAGACAAGTTCCCTCTAGAGACTGAGCAGACAATTCCCCTCTAGACAACGAGCAGACAAGTTCCCTCTAGAGACCGAGCAGACAAGTTCCCTCTAGAGACCGAGCAGACAAGTCCCCTCTAGAGACCGAGCAGACAAGTTCCCTCTAGACACCGAGCAGACAAGTTCCCTCTAGAGACCGAGCAGACAAGTTCCCTCTAGAGACCGAGCAGACAAGTCCCCTCGAGAGACTGAGCAGACAAGTCCCCTCGAGAGACTGAGCAGACAAGTTCCCTGTAAACACCAAGCAGACAAGTTCCCTCTAGAGACCGAGTAGACAAGTCCCCTCTAGAGACCGAGCAGACAAGTCTCCTCGGGAGACCGAGCAGAAAAGTCCCCTCTAGACACCGAGCAGACAAGTTCCCTCTAGAGACCGAGCAGACAAGTTCCCTCTAGAGACCGAGCAGACAAGTTCGCTCTCGACACCGAGCAGACAAGTTCCCTCTAGAGACCGAGCAGACAAGTCCCCTCTAGAGACCGAGCAGACAAGTTCCCTCTAGAGACCGAGCAGACAAGTTCCCTCTAGAGACCGAGCAGACAAGTTCCCTCTAGAGACCGAGCAGACAAGTCCCCTCTAGAGACCTAGCAGACAAGTCCCCTCGAGAGACCGTGTAGACAAGTTCGCTCTCGACACCGAGCAGACAAGTTCCCTCTAGAGACCGAGCAGACAAGTCCCCTCTAGAGACCGAGCAGACAAGTTCCCTCTAGACACCGAGCAGACAAGTTCCCTCTAGAGACCGAGCAGACAAGTTCCCTCTAGAGACCGAGCAGACAAGTCCCCTCGAGAGACTGAGCAGACAAGTCCCCTCGAGAGACTGAGCAGACAAGTTCCCTGTAAACACCGAGCAGACAAGTTCCCTCTAGAGACCGAGTAGACAAGTCCCCTCTAGAGACCGAGCAGACAAGTCTCCTCGGGAGACCGAGCAGAAAAGTCCCCTCTAGACACCGAGCAGACAAGTTCCCTCTAGAGACTGAGCAGACAAGTCCCCTCTAGACAACGAGCAGACAAGTTCCCTCTAGAGACCGAGCAGACAAGTTCCCTCTAGAGACCGAGCAGACAAGTCCCCTCTAGAGACCTAGCAGACAAGTCCCCTCGAGAGACCGTGTAGACAAGTTCGCTCTCGACACCGAGCAGACAAGTTCCCTCTAGAGACCGAGCAGACAAGTCCCCTCTAGAGACCTAGCAGACAAGTCCCCTCGAGAGACCGTGTAGACAAGTTCGCTCTCGACACCGAGCAGACAAGTTCCCTCTAGAGACTGAGCAGACAAGTCCCCTCTAGACACCGAGCAGACAAGTTCCCTCTAGAGACCGAGCAGACAAGTTCCCTCTAGAGACCGAGCAGACAAGTTCGCTCTCGACACCGAGCAGACAAGTTCCCTCTAGAGACCGAGCAGACAAGTCCCCTCTAGAGACCGAGCAGACAAGTTCCCTCTAGAGACCTAGCAGACAAGTCCCCTCTAGAGACCTAGCAGACAAGTCCCCTCGAGAGACCGTGCAGACAAGTCCCCTCGAGAGACCGAGTAGACAAGTTCCCTCTAGAGACCGAGCAGGCAAGTCTCTCGAGACACCGAGCAGACAAGTTCCCTGTAAACACCGAGCAGACAAGTTCCCTCTAGAGACCGAGCAGACAAGTCCGCTCTAGAGAACTAGCAGACAAGTCCTCTCTAGAGACCGAGCAGACAAGTTCCCTCTAGAGACCGAGCAGACAAGTTCCCTCTAGACACCGAGCAGACAAGTTCCCTCTTGAGACCGAGCAGACAAGTCCCCTCTAGAGACCGAGCAGACAAGTCTCCTAAAGAGACCGAGCAGACAAGTCCCCTCTAGAGACCGAGCAGACAAGTTCCCTCTAGAGACCGAGCAGACAAGTCCCCTTGAGAGACTGAGCAGACAAGTCCCCTCGAGAGACTGAGCAGACAAGTTCCCTGTAAACACCGAGCAGACAAGTTCCCTCTAGAGACCGAGTAGACAAGTCCCCTCTAGAGACCGAGCAGACAAGTCTCCTCGGGAGAACGAGCAGAAAAGTCCCCTCTAGACACCAAGCAGACAAGTTCCCTCTAGAGACTGAGCAGACAAGTCCCCTCTAGACACCGAGCAGACAAGTTCCCTCTAGAGACCGAGCAGACAAGTTCGCTCTCGACACCGAGCAGACAAGTTCCCTCTTGAGACCGAGCAGACAAGTCCCCTCTAGAGACCGAGCAGACAAGTCTCCTAAAGAGACCGAGCAGACAAGTCCCCTCTAGAGACCGAGCAGACAAGTTCCCTCTAGAGACCGAGCAGACAAGTCACCTTGAGAGACTGAGCAGACAAGTCCCCTCGAGAGACTGAGCAGACAAGTTCCCTGTAAACACCGAGCAGACAAGTTCCCTCTAGAGACCGAGTAGACAAGTCCCCTCTAGAGACCGAGCAGACAAGTCTCCTCGGGAGAACGAGCAGAAAAGTCCCCTCTAGACACCAAGCAGACAAGTTCCCTCTAGAGACTGAGCAGACAAGTCCCCTCTAGACACCGAGCAGACAAGTTCCCTCTAGAGACCGAGCAGACAAGTTCGCTCTCGACACCGAGCAGACAAGTTCCCTCTAGAGACCGAGCAGACAAGTCCCCTCTAGAGACCGAGCAGACAAGTTCCCTCTAGACACCGAGCAGACAAGTTCCCTCTAGAGACCTAGCAGACAAGTCCCCTCTAGAGACCTAGCAGACAAGTCCCCTCGAGAGACCTAGCAGACAAGTCCCCTCGAGAGACCGAGCAGACAAGTCCCCTCTAGAGACCGAGCAGACAAGTTCCCTCTAGACACCGAGCAGACAAGTTCCCTCTAGAGACCTAGCAGACAAGTTCCCTCTAGAGACCGAGCAGACAAGTCCCCTCTAGAGACTGAGCAGACAAGTCCTCTCTAGACACCGAGCAGACAAGTTCCCTCTAGAGACCGAGCAGACAAGTCCCCTCTAGAGACCGAGCAGACAAGTTCCCTCTAGACACCGAGCAGACAAGTTCCCTCTAGAGACCTAGCAGACAAGTCCCCTCTAGAGACCTAGCAGACAAGTCCCCTCGAGAGACCTAGCAGACACGTCCCCTCGAGAGACCGTGCAGACAAGTTCGCTCTCGACTCCGAGCAGACAAGTTCCCTCTAGAGACCGAGCAGACAAGTCCCCTCTAGAGACCGAGCAGACAAGTTCCCTCTAGACACCGAGCAGACAAGTTCCCTCTAGAGACCTAGCAGACAAGTCCCCTCTAGACACCGAGCAGACAAGTTCCCTCTAGAGACTGAGCAGACAAGTCCTCTCTAGACACCGAGCAGACAAGTTCCCTCTAGAGACCGAGCAGACAAGTCCCCTCGAGAGACTGAGCAGACAAGTCCCCTCGAGAGACTGAGCAGACAAGTCCCCTCGAGAGACCGAGCAGAAAAGTCTCCTCGAGAGACCGAGCAGACAAGCTCCCTCTAGAGACCGAGCAGACAAGTCCCCTCGAGAGACCGAGTAGACAAGTTCCTTCTAGAGACCGAGCAGACAAGTTCCCTGTAAACACAGAGCAGACAAGTTCCCTCTAGAGACCGAGCAGACAAGTCCTCTCTAGAGACCGAGCAGAAAAGTCCCCTCTAGACACCGAGCAGACAAGTTCCCTCCAGAGACTGAGCAGACAAGTCCCCTCTAGACAACGAGCAGACAAGTTCCCTCTAGAGACCGAGCAGACAAGTTCCCTCTAGAGACCGAGCAGACAAGTCCCCTCTAGAGACCTAGCAGACAAGTCCCCTCGAGAGACCGTGTAGACAAGTTCGCTCTCGACACCGAGCAGACAAGTTCCCTCTAGAGACCGAGCAGACAAGTCCCCTCTAGAGACCGAGCAGACAAGTTCCCTCTAGAGACCGAGCAGACAAGTCCCCTCGAGAGACTGAGCAGACAAGTCCCCTCGAGAGACTGAGCAGACAAGTTCCCTGTAAACACCGAGCAGACAAGTTCCCTCTAGAGACCGAGTAGACAAGTCCCCTCTAGAGACCGAGCAGACAAGTCTCCTCGGGAGACCGAGCAGAAAAGTCCCCTCTAGACACCGAGCAGACAAGTTCCCTCTAGAGACTGAGCAGACAAGTCCCCTCTAGACAACGAGCAGACAAGTTCCCTCTAGAGACCGAGCAGACAAGTTCCCTCTAGAGACCGAGCAGACAAGTCCCCTCTAGAGACCTAGCAGACAAGTCCCCTCGAGAGACCGTGTAGACAAGTTCGCTCTCGACACCGAGCAGACAAGTTCCCTCTAGAGACCGAGCAGACAAGTCCCCTCTAGAGACCGAGCAGACAAGTTCCCTCTAGACACCGAGCAGACAAGTTCCCTCTAGAGACCGAGTAGACAAGTCCCCTCTAGAGACCGAGCAGACAAGTCTCCTCGGGAGACCGAGCAGAAAAGTCCCCTCTAGACACCGAGCAGACAAGTTCCCTCTAGAGACTGAGCAGACAAGTCCCCTCTAGACACCGAGCAGACAAGTTCCCTCTAGAGACCGAGCAGACAAGTTCCCTCTAGAGACCGAGCAGACAAGTTCGCTCTCGACACCGAGCAGACAAGTTCCCTCTAGAGACCGAGCAGACAAGTCCCCTCTAGAGACCGAGCAGACAAGTTCCCTCTAGAGACCTAGCAGACAAGTTCCCTCTAGAGACCGAGCAGACAAGTTCCCTCTAGAGACCGAGCAGACAAGTTCCCTCTAGAGACCGAGCAGACAAGTCCCCTCTAGAGACCTAGCAGACAAGTCCCCTCGAGAGACCGTGTAGACAAGTTCGCTCTCGACACCGAGCAGACAAGTTCCCTCTAGAGACCGAGCAGACAAGTCCCCTCTAGAGACCGAGCAGACAAGTTCCCTCTAGACACCGAGCAGACAAGTTCCCTCTAGAGACCGAGCAGACAAGTTCCCTCTAGAGACCGAGCAGACAAGTCCCCTCGAGAGACTGAGCAGACAAGTCCCCTCAAGAGACTGAGCAGACAAGTTCCCTGTAAACACCGAGCAGACAAGTTCCCTCTAGAGACCGAGTAGACAAGTCCCCTCTAGAGACCGAGCAGACAAGTCTCCTCGGGAGACCGAGCAGAAAAGTCCCCTCTAGACACCGATCAGACAAGTTCCCTCTAGAGACTGAGCAGACAAGTCCCCTCTAGACAACGAGCAGACAAGTTCCCTCTAGAGACCGAGCAGACAAGTTCCCTCTAGAGACCGAGCAGACAAGTCCCCTCTAGAGACCTAGCAGACAAGTCCCCTCGAGAGACCGTGTAGACAAGTTCGCTCTCGACACCGAGCAGACAAGTTCCCTCTAGAGACCGAGCAGACAAGTCCCCTCTAGAGACCGAGCAGACAAGTTCCCTCTAGACACCGAGCAGACAAGTTCCCTCTAGAGACCGAGTAGACAAGTCCCCTCTAGAGACCGAGCAGACAAGTCTCCTCGGGAGACCGAGCAGAAAAGTCCCCTCTAGACACCGAGCAGACAAGTTCCCTCTAGAGACTGAGCAGACAAGTCCCCTCTAGACACCGAGCAGACAAGTTCCCTCTAGAGACCGAGCAGACAAGTTCCCTCTAGAGACCGAGCAGACAAGTTCGCTCTCGACACCGAGCAGACAAGTTCCCTCTAGAGACCGAGCAGACAAGTCCCCTCTAGAGACCGAGCAGACAAGTTCCCTCTAGAGACCTAGCAGACAAGTCCCCTCTAGAGACCTAGAAGACAAGTCCCCTCGAGAGACCGTGCAGACAAGTCCCCTCGAGAGACCGAGTAGACAAGTTCCCTCTAGAGACCGAGCAGGCAAGTCTCTCGAGACACCGAGCAGACAAGTTCCCTGTAAACACCGAGTAGACAAGTTCCCTCTAGAGACCGAGCAGACAAGTCCGCTCTAGAGAACTAGCAGACAAGTCCTCTCTAGAGACCGAGCAGACAAGTTCCCTCTAGAGACCGAGCAGACAAGTTCCCTCTAGACACCGAGCAGACAAGTTCCCTCTTGAGACCGAGCAGACAAGTCCCCTCTAGAGACCGAGCAGACAAGTCTCCTAAAGAGACCGAGCAGAAAAGTCTCCTCGAGAGACCGAGCAGACAAGCTCCCTCTAGAGACCGAGCAGACAAGTCCCCTCGAGAGACCGAGTAGACAAGTTCCTTCTAGAGACCGAGCAGACAAGTTCCCTGTAAACACAGAGCAGACAAGTTCCCTCTAGAGACCGAGCAGACAAGTCCTCTCTAGAGACAGAGCAGAAAAGTCCCCTCTAGACACCGAGCAGACAAGTTCCCTCTAGAGACTGAGCAGACAAGTCCCCTCTAGACAACGAGCAGACAAGTTCCCTCTAGAGACCGAGCAGACAAGTTCCCTCTAGAGACCGAGCAGACAAGTCCCCTCTAGAGACCGAGCAGACAAGTTCCCTGTAAACACAGAGCAGACAAGTTCCCTCTAGAGACCGAGCAGACAAGTCCTCTCTAGAGACAGAGCAGAAAAGTCCCCTCTAGACACCGAGCAGACAAGTTCCCTCTAGAGACTGAGCAGACAAGTCCCCTCTAGACAACGAGCAGACAAGTTCCCTCTAGAGACCGAGCAGACAAGTTCCCTCTAGAGACCGAGCAGACAAGTCCCCTCTAGAGACCTAGCAGACAAGTCCCCTCGAGAGACCGTGTAGACAAGTTCGCTCTCGACACCGAGCAGACAAGTTCCCTCTAGAGACCGAGCAGACAAGTCCCCTCTAGAGACCGAGCAGACAAGTTCCCTCTAGACACCGAGCAGACAAGTTCCCTCTAGAGACCGAGCAGACAAGTTCCCTCTAGAGACCGAGCAGACAAGTCCCCTCGAGAGACTGAGCAGACAAGTCCCCTCGAGAGACTGAGCAGACAAGTTCCCTGTAAACACCGAGCAGACAAGTTCCCTCTAGAGACCGAGTAGACAAGTCCCCTCTAGAGACCGAGCAGACAAGTCTCCTCGGGAGACCGAGCAGAAAAGTCCCCTCTAGACACCGAGCAGACAAGTTCCCTCTAGAGACTGAGCAGACAAGTCCCCTCTAGACAACGAGCAGACAAGTTCCCTCTAGAGACCGAGCAGACAAGTTCCCTCTAGAGACCGAGCAGACAAGTCCCCTCTAGAGACCTAGCAGACAAGTCCCCTCGAGAGACCGTGTAGACAAGTTCGCTCTCGACACCGAGCAGACAAGTTCCCTCTAGAGACCGAGCAGACAAGTCCCCTCTAGAGACCGAGCAGACAAGTTCCCTCTAGACACCGAGCAGACAAGTTCCCTCTAGAGACCGAGTAGACAAGTCCCCTCTAGAGACCGAGCAGACAAGTCTCCTCGGGAGACCGAGCAGAAAAGTCCCCTCTAGACACAGAGCAGACAAGTTCCCTCTAGAGACTGAGCAGACAAGTCCCCTCTAGACACCGAGCAGACAAGTTCCCTCTAGAGACCGAGCAGACAAGTTCCCTCTAGAGACCGAGCAGACAAGTTCGCTCTCGACACCGAGCAGACAAGTTCCCTCTAGAGACCGAGCAGACAAGTCCCCTCTAGAGACCGAGCAGACAAGTTCCCTCTAGAGACCTAGCAGACAAGTCCCCTCTAGAGACCTAGCAGACAAGTCCCCTCGAGAGACCGTGCAGACAAGTCCCCTCGAGAGACCGAGTAGACAAGTTCCCTCTAGAGACCGAGCAGGCAAGTCTCTCGAGACACCGAGCAGACAAGTTCCCTGTAAACACCGAGCAGACAAGTTCCCTCTAGAGACCGAGCAGACAAGTCCGCTCTAGAGAACTAGCAGACAAGTCCTCTCTAGAGACCGAGCAGACAAGTTCCCTCTAGAGACCGAGCAGACAAGTTCCCTCTAGACACCGAGCAGACAAGTTCCCTCTTGAGACCGAGCAGACAAGTCCCCTCTAGAGACCGAGCAGACAAGTCTCCTAAAGAGACCGAGCAGACAAGTCCCCTCTAGAGACCGAGCAGACAAGTCTCCTCGAGAGACCGAGCAGACAAGTCCCCTCTAGACACCGAGCAGACAAGTTCCCTCTAGAGACTGAGCAAACAAGTCCTCTCTAGACACCGAGCAGACAAGTTACCTCTAGAGACCGAGCAGACAAGTCCCCTCGAGAGACTGAGCAGACAAGTCCCCTCGAGAGACTGAGCAGACAAGTCCCCTCGAGAGACCGAGCAGAAAAGTCTCCTCGAGAGACCGAGCAGACAAGCCTCCTCGAGAGACTGAGCAGACAAGTTCCCTCTAGAGACCGAGCAGACAAGTCCCCTCGAGAGACCGTGCAGACAAGTTCCTTCTAGAGACCGAGCAGACAAGTTCCCTGTAAACACCGAGCAGACAAGTTCCCTCTAGAGACCGAGCAGACAAGTCCCCTCTAGAGACCGAGCAGACAAGTCTCCTCGGGAGACCGAGCAGAAAAGTCCCCTCTAGAGACCTAGCAGACAAGTCCCCTCGAGAGACCGTGTAGACAAGTTCGCTCTCGACACCGAGCAGACAAGTTCCCTCTAGAGACCGGGCAGACAAGTCCCCTCTAGAGACCGAGCAGACAAGTTCCCTCTAGACACCGAGCAGACAAGTTCCCTCTAGAGACCGAGCAGACAAGTCCCCTCTAGAGACCGAGCAGACAAGTCCCCTCGAGAGACTGAGCAGACAAGTCCCCTCGAGAGACTGAGCAGACAAGTTCCCTGTAAACACCGAGCAGACAAGTTCCCTCTAGAGACCGAGTAGACAAGTCCCCTCTAGAGACCGGGCAGACAAGTCTCCTCGGGAGACCGAGCAGAAAAGTCCCCTCTAGACACCGAGCAGACAAGTTCCCTCTAGAGACTGAGCAGACAAGTCCCCTCTAGACACCGAGCAGACAAGTTCCCTCTAGAGACCGAGCAGACAAGTTCCCTCTAGAGACCGAGCAGACAAGTTCGCTCTCGACACCCAGCAGACAAGTTCCCTCTAGAGACCGAGCAGACAAGTCCCCTCTAGAGACCGAGCAGACAATTTCCCTCTAGACACCGAGCAGACAAGTTCCCTCTAGAGACCTAGCAGACAAGTCCCCTCTAGAGACCGAGCAGACAAGTCCCCTCGAGAGACCGTGCAGACAAGTCCCCTCGAGAGACTGAGCAGACAAGTCCCCTCGAGAGACTGAGCAGACAAGTCCCCTCGAGAGACCGAGCAGAAAAGTCTCCTCGAGAGACCGAGCAGACAAGCCTCCTCGAGAGACTGAGCAGACAAGTTCCCTCTAGAGACCGAGCAGACAAGTCCCCTCTAGAGACCGTGCAGACAAGTTCCTTCTAGAGACCGAGCAGACAAGTTCCCTGTAAACACCGAGCAGACAAGTTCCCTCTAGAGACCGAGCAGACAAGTCCCCTCTAGAGACCGAGCAGACAAGTCTCCTCGGGAGACCGAGCAGAAAAGTCCCCTCTAGACACCGAGCAGACAAGTTCCCTCTAGAGACTGAGCAGACAAGTCCCCTCTAGACAACGAGCAGACAAGTTCCCTCTAGAGACCGAGCAGACAAGTTCCCTCTAGAGACCGAGCAGACAAGTTCCCTCTAGAGACCGAGCAGACAAGTCCCCTCTAGAGACCTAGCAGACAAGTCCCCTCGAGAGACCGTGTAGACAAGTTCGCTCTCGACACCGAGCAGACAAGTTCCCTCTAGAGACCGAGCAGACCATTCCCCTCTAGAGACCGAGCAGACAAGTTCCCTCTAGACACCGAGCAGACAAGTTCCCTCTAGAGACCGAGCAGACAAGTTCCCTCTAGAGACCGATCAGACAAGTTCCCTATAGAGACCGAGCAGACAAATCCCCTCGAGAGACTGAGCAGACAAGTCCCCTCGAGAGACTGAGCAGACAAGTCCCCTCGAGAGACCGAGCAGACAAGTCCCTCTAGAGACCGAGCAGACAAGTTCCCTCTCGACACCGAGCAGACAAGTTCCCTATAGAGACCGAGAAGACAAGTCCCATCTAGAGACATAGCAGACAAGTTCCCTCGAGAGACCGTGCAGACAAGTTCGCTCTCGACACCGAGCAGACAAGTTCCCTCTAGAGACCGAGCAGACAAGTCCCCTCTAGAGACCGAGCAGACAAGTTCCCTCTAGAGACCGAGAAGACAAGTTCCCTCTAGAGACCGAGCAGACAAGTCCCCTCGAGAGACTGAGCAGCCAAGTCCACTCGAGAGACGGAGCAGACAAGTCCCCTCTTGAGACCGAGCAGACAAGTTCCCTCTAGAGACCGAGCAGACAAGTTCCCTCTAGAGACCGAGCAGACAAGTCTCCTCGAGAGACCTAGCAGACAAGTTCCCTCTAGAGACCGAGCAGACAAGTCCCCTCTAGAGACCGAGCAGACAAGTTCGCTCTCGACACCGAGCAGACATGTTCCCTCTAGAGACCGAGCAGACATGTCCCCTCTAGAGACCTAGCAGACAAGTCCCCTCGAGAGACCGTGCAGACAAGTCCCCTCGAGAGACCGAGTAGACAAGTTCCCTCGAGAGACCAAGTAGACAAGTTCCCTCTAGAGACTGAGCAGGCAAGTCCCTCGAGACACCGAGCAGACAAGTTCCCTGTAAACACCGAGCAGACAAGTTCCATCTAGAGACCGAGCAGACAAGTCGCCTCTAGAGACCTAGCAGACAAGTCCCCTCTAGAGACCTAGCAGACAAGTCCCCTCTAGAGACCGAGCAGACAAGTTCGCTCTCGACATCGAGCAGACATGTTCCCTCTAGAGACCGAGCAGACAAGTCCCCTCTAGAGACCTAGCAGACAAGTCCCCTCGAGAGACCGTGCAGACAAGTCCCCTCGAGAGACCGAGTAGACAAGTTCCCTCGAGAGACCGAGTAGACAAGTTCCCTCTAGAGACTGAGCAGGCAAGTCCCTCGAGACACCGAGCAGACAAGTTCCCTGTAAACACCGAGCAGACAAGTTCCATCTAGAGACCGAGCAGACAAGTCGCCTCTAGAGACCTAGCAGACAAGTCCCCTCTAGAGACCTAGCAGACAAGTCCCCTCTAGAGACCGAGCAGACAAGTCCCCTCTAGAGACCGAGCAGACAAGTCTCCTTAAGAGACCGAGCAGACAAGTCCCCTCTAGAGACCGAGCAGACAAGTCTCCTCGAGAGACCGAGCAGACAAGTCCCCTCGAGAGACTGAGCAGACAAGTCCCCTCGAGAGACTGAGCAGACAAGTCCCCTCGAGAGACCGAGCAGAAAAGTCTCCTCGAGAGACCGAGCAGACAAGCCTCCTCGAGAGACTGAGCAGACAAGTTCCCTCTAGAGACCGAGCAGACAAGTCCCCTCGAGAGACCGTGCAGACAAGTTCCTTCTAGAGACCGAGCAGACAAGTTCCCTTATAAACACCGAGCAGACAAGTTCCCTCTAGAGACCGAGCAGACAAGTCCCCTCTAGAGACCGAGCAGACAAGTCTCCTCGGGAGACCGAGCAGAAAAGTCCCCTCTAGAGACCTAGCAGACAAGTCCCCTCTAGAGACCGAGCAGACAAGTTCCCTCTAGAGACCGAGCAGACAAGTTCCCTCTAGACACCGAGCAGACAAGTCCCCTCTAGAGACCGAGCAGACAAGTTCCCTCTAGAGACCGAGAAGACAAGTTCCCTCTAGAGACCGAGCAGACAAGTCCCCTCGAGAGACTGAGCAGCCAAGTCCACTCGAGAGACGGAGCAGACAAGTCCCCTCTTGAGACCGAGCAGACAAGTTCCCTCTAGAGACCGAGCAGACAAGTTCCCTCTAGAGACCGAGCAGACAAGTCTCCTCGAGAGACCTAGCAGACAAGTTCGCTCTAGAGACCGAGCAGACAAGTCCCCTCTAGAGACCGAGCAGACAAGTTCGCTCTCGACACCGAGCAGACATGTTCCCTCTAGAGACCGAGCAGACATGTCCCCTCTAGAGACCTAGCAGACAAGTCCCCTCGAGAGACCGTGCAGACAAGTCCCCTCGAGAGACCGAGTAGACAAGTTCCCTCGAGAGACCAAGTAGACAAGTTCCCTCTAGAGACTGAGCAGGCAAGTCCCTCGAGACACCGAGCAGACAAGTTCCCTGTAAACACCGAGCAGACAAGTTCCATCTAGAGACCGAGCAGACAAGTCGCCTCTAGAGACCTAGCAGACAAGTCCCCTCTAGAGACCTAGCAGACAAGTCCCCTCTAAAGACCGAGCAGACAAGTTCGCTCTCGACACCGAGCAGACATGTTCCCTCTAGAGACCGAGCAGACAAGTCCCCTCGGGAGACCTAGCAGACAAGTCCCCTCGAGAGACCGTGCAGACAAGTCCCCTCGAGAGACCGAGTAGACAAGTTCCCTCGAGAGACCAAGTAGACAAGTTCCCTCTAGAGACTGAGCAGGCAAGTCCCTCGAGACACCGAGCAGACAAGTTCCCTGTAAACACCGAGCAGACAAGTTCCATCTAGAGACCGAGCAGACAAGTCGCCTCTAGAGACCTAGCAGACAAGTCCCCTCTAGAGACCTAGCAGACAAGTCCCCTCTAGAGACCGAGCAGACAAGTTCGCTCTCGACATCGAGCAGACATGTTCCCTCTAGAGACCGAGCAGACAAGTCCCCTCTAGAGACCTAGCAGACAAGTCCCCTCGAGAGACCGTGCAGACAAGTCCCCTCGAGAGACCGAGTAGACAAGTTCCCTCGAGAGACCGAGTAGACAAGTTCCCTCTAGAGACTGAGCAGGCAAGTCCCTCGAGACACCGAGCAGACAAGTTCCCTGTAAACACCGAGCAGACAAGTTCCATCTAGAGACCGAGCAGACAAGTCGCCTCTAGAGACCTAGCAGACAAGTCCCCTCTAGAGACATAGCAGACAAGTCCCCTCTAGAGACCGAGCAGACAAGTCCCCTCTAGAGACCGAGCAGACAAGTCTCCTTAAGAGACCGAGCAGACAAGTCCCCTCTAGAGACCGAGCAGACAAGTCTCCTCGAGAGACCGAGCAGACAAGTCCCCTCGAGAGACTGAGCAGACAAGTCCCCTCGAGAGACTGAGCAGACAAGTCCCCTCGAGAGACCGAGCAGAAAAGTCTCCTCGAGAGACCGAGCAGACAAGCCTCCTCGAGAGACTGAGCAGACAAGTTCCCTCTAGAGACCGAGCAGACAAGTCCCCTCGAGAGACCGGGCAGACAAGTTCCTTCTAGAGACCGAGCAGACAAGTTCCCTTATAAACACCGAGCAGACAAGTTCCCTCTAGAGACCGAGCAGACAAGTCCCCTCTAGAGACCGAGCAGACAAGTCTCCTCGGGAGACCGAGCAGAAAAGTCCCCTCTAGAGACCTAGCAGACAAGTCCCCTCTAGAGACCGAGCAGACAAGTTCCCTCTAGAGACCGAGCAGACAAGTTCCCTCTAGACACCGAGCAGACAAGTCCCCTCTAGAGACCGAGCAGACAAGTTCCCTCTAGAGACCGAGAAGACAAGTTCCCTCTAGAGACCGAGCAGACAAGTCCCCTCGAGAGACTGAGCAGCCAAGTCCACTCGAGAGACGGAGCAGACAAGTCCCCTCTTGAGACCGAGCAGACAAGTTCCCTCTAGAGACCGAGCAGACAAGTTCCCTCTAGAGACCGAGCAGACAAGTCTCCTCGAGAGACCTAGCAGACAAGTTCGCTCTAGAGACCGAGCAGACAAGTCCCCTCTAGAGACCGAGCAGACAAGTTCGCTCTCGACACCGAGCAGACATGTTCCCTCTAGAGACCGAGCAGACATGTCCCCTCTAGAGACCTAGCAGACAAGTCCCCTCGAGAGACCGTGCAGACAAGTCCCCTCGAGAGACCGAGTAGACAAGTTCCCTCGAGAGACCAAGTAGACAAGTTCCCTCTAGAGACTGAGCAGGCAAGTCCCTCGAGACACCGAGCAGACAAGTTCCCTGTAAACACCGAGCAGACAAGTTCCATCTAGAGACCGAGCAGACAAGTCGCCTCTAGAGACCTAGCAGACAAGTCCCCTCTAGAGACCTAGCAGACAAGTCCCCTCTAGAGACCGAGCAGACAAGTTCGCTCTCGACACCGAGCAGACATGTTCCCTCTAGAGACCGAGCAGACAAGTCCCCTCTAGAGACCTAGCAGACAAGTCCCCTCGAGAGACCGTGCAGACAAGTCCCCTCGAGAGACCGAGTAGACAAGTTCCCTCGAGAGACCGAGTAGACAAGTTCCCTCTAGAGACTGAGCAGGCAAGTCCCTCGAGACACCGAGCAGACAAGTTCCCTGTAAACACCGAGCAGACAAGTTCCATCTAGAGACCGAGCAGACAAGTCGCCTCTAGAGACCTAGCAGACAAGTCCCCTCTAGAGACCTAGCAGACAAGTCCCCTCTAGAGACCGAGCAGACAAGTCCCCTCTAGAGACCGAGCAGACAAGTCTCCTTAAGAGACCGAGCAGACAAGTCCCCTCTAGAGACCGAGCAGACAAGTCTCCTCGAGAGACCGAGCAGACAAGTCCCCTCGAGAGACTGAGCAGACAAGTCCCCTCGAGAGACTGAGCAGACAAGTCCCCTCGAGAGACCGAGCAGAAAAGTCTCCTCGAGAGACCGAGCAGACAAGCCTCCTCGAGAGACTGAGCAGACAAGTTCCCTCTAGAGACCGAGCAGACAAGTCCCCTCGAGAGACCGTGCAGACAAGTTCCTTCTAGAGACCGAGCAGACAAGTTCCCTTATAAACACCGAGCAGACAAGTTCCCTCTAGAGACCGAGCAGACAAGTCCCCTCTAGAGACCGAGCAGACAAGTCTCCTCGGGAGACCGAGCAGAAAAGTCCCCTCTAGAGACCTAGCAGACAAGTCCCCTCTAGAGACCGAGCAGACAAGTTCCCTCTAGAGACCGAGCAGACAAGTTCCCTCTAGACACCGAGCAGACAAGTCCCCTCTAGAGACCGAGCAGACAAGTTCCCTCTAGAGACCGAGAAGACAAGTTCCCTCTAGAGACCGAGCAGACAAGTCCCCTCGAGAGACTGAGCAGCCAAGTCCACTCGAGAGACGGAGCAGACAAGTCCCCTCTTGAGACCGAGCAGACAAGTTCCCTCTAGAGACCGAGCAGACAAGTTCCCTCTAGAGACCGAGCAGACAAGTCTCCTCGAGAGACCTAGCAGACAAGTTCGCTCTAGAGACCGAGCAGACAAGTCCCCTCTAGAGACCGAGCAGACAAGTTCGCTCTCGACACCGAGCAGACATGTTCCCTCTAGAGACCGAGCAGACATGTCCCCTCTAGAGACCTAGCAGACAAGTCCCCTCGAGAGACCGTGCAGACAAGTCCCCTCGAGAGACCGAGTAGACAAGTTCCCTCGAGAGACCAAGTAGACAAGTTCCCTCTAGAGACTGAGCAGGCAAGTCCCTCGAGACACCGAGCAGACAAGTTCCCTGTAAACACCGAGCAGACAAGTTCCATCTAGAGACCGAGCAGACAAGTCGCCTCTAGAGACCTAGCAGACAAGTCCCCTCTAGAGACCTAGCAGACAAGTCCCCTCTAGAGACCGAGCAGACAAGTTCGCTCTCGACACCGAGCAGACATGTTCCCTCTAGAGACCGAGCAGACAAGTCCCCTCTAGAGACCTAGCAGACAAGTCCCCTCGAGAGACCGTGCAGACAAGTCCCCTCGAGAGACCGAGTAGACAAGTTCCCTCGAGAGACCGAGTAGACAAGTTCCCTCTAGAGACTGAGCAGGCAAGTCCCTCGAGACACCGAGCAGACAAGTTCCCTGTAAACACCGAGCAGACAAGTTCCATCTAGAGACCGAGCAGACAAGTCGCCTCTAGAGACCTAGCAGACAAGTCGCCTCTAGAGACCTAGCAGACAAGTCCCCTCTAGAGACCTAGCAGACAAGTCCCCTCTAGAGACCGAGCAGACAAGTCCCCTCTAGAGACCGAGCAGACAAGTCTCCTTAAGAGACCGAGCAGACAAGTCCCCTCTAGAGACCGAGCAGACAAGTCTCCTCGAGAGACCGAGCAGACAAGTCCCCTCGAGAGACTGAGCAGACAAGTCCCCTCGAGAGACTGAGCAGACAAGTCCCCTCGAGAGACCGAGCAGAAAAGTCTCCTCGAGAGACCGAGCAGACAAGCCTCCTCGAGAGACTGAGCAGACAAGTTCCCTCTAGAGACCGAGCAGACAAGTCCCCTCGAGAGACCGTGCAGACAAGTTCCTTCTAGAGACCGAGCAGACAAGTTCCCTGTAAACACCGAGCAGACAAGTTCCCTCTAGAGACCGAGCAGACAAGTCCCCTCTAGAGACCGAGCAGACAAGTCTCCTCGGGAGACCGAGCAGAAAAGTCCCCTCTAGAGACCTAGCAGACAAGTCCCCTCTAGAGACCGAGCAGACAAGTTCCCTCTAGAGACCGAGCAGACAAGTTCCCTCTAGACACCGAGCAGACAAGTTCCCTCTAGAGACCGAGCAGAAAAGTCCCCTCTAGAGACCGAGCAGACAAGTCTCCTCGAGAGACCGAGTAGACAAGCCTCCTCGAGAGACTGAGCAGACAAGTTCCCTCTAGAGACCGAGCAGACAAGTTCCCTGTAAACACCGAGCAGACAAGTTCCCTCTAGAGACCGAGCAGAAAAGTCCCCTCTAGAGACCGAGCAGACAAGTCTCCTCGAGAGACCGAGCAGACAAGCCTCCTCGAGAGACTGAGCAGACAAGTTCCCTCTAGAGACCGAGCAGACAAGTCCCCTCGAGACACCGAGCAGACAAGTTCCCTCTAGAGACCGAGCAGACAAGTTCCCTCTAGAGACCGAGCAGACAAGTTCCCTCTCGACACCGAGCAGACAAGTTCCCTCTAGAGACCGAGCAAACAAATCCCCTCTAGAGACCTAGCAGACAAGTCCCCTCGAGAGACCGTGCAGACAAGTCCCCTCGAGAGACCGAGCAGACAAGTTCCCTCTAGAGACCGAGCAGGCAAGTTCCTCGAGACACCGAGCAGACAAGTCCCCTCTAGAGATCGAGCAGACAAGTTCCCTCTAGTGACCGAGCAGACAAGTCCCCTCTAGAGACCGAGCAGACAAGTCTCCTCGATAGAGACCGAGCAGACAAGTTCCCTGTAAACACCGAGCAGACAAGTTCCATCTAGAGACCGAGCAGACAAGTCTCCTCGAGAGACCGAGCAGACAAGTTCCCTCTAGAGACCGAGCAGACAAGTCCCCTCTCGTGACCGAGTAGACAAGTCCCCTCTACAGACTACATTAGGAGGTTAGTCCCTTCTCTAGAGACTACACCAAGTAAATAAGTCCCGTCGCTAGAGACTGCACCAAGCAAATATGTCCCTTCTCTAGAGATTAGACCAAGCAAATTAGTCCCCCCTCTAGAGACTACACCAATCAGATAAGTCCCCTCTCTAGAGACTACACCAGGCAAATAAGTCCTCACTCTGGAGCCTACACATTTCAGATAAGTCCCCTCCCTAGAGACTACACCAAGCAAATAAGTCCCCACTCTGGAGACTACACCATTCAGATAAGTCCCCACTCTGGAGACCAAACCAAGCAGATAAGTCCCCTCTCTAGATGTGCTTGGTCTCTAGAGGGGACTAATCTGAATGGTCTCTAGAGGAGACGAATCTGCTTGTTCTCTAGAGAGGACTAATCTGCTCGGTCTCCAGAGGGGACTTAATTGTACATAACTTATATGAGTATTTTCTAACCCTGTCTAGAGTATAATGTGACAGAGGATGGCTGGCTGGAGTATGGAGGCTCTCAATATTACTTTAATACTGAAGTGCTGGCCATGGAGAATGCCAGGCACTACTGTCAGCAGAGGCATGGGGACCTTGTTGTTATCAACGGACTAACAGAAAATACATTTCTGTGGAAAAAGGTAAACACCTATAGTTTCGCTATAGTCCTGCCTTCAAACACATTGGCAGAGCTATATACACAAGTGGTGTATAGTGCTTAGGTAAAAATACTTTAAAGTACTACTTAAGTCGTTTTTTGGGGTATCTGTTCTTTACATTGATATTTTTTGACTACTTTTACTTTTCCTTCACTACATTCCTAAAATAAATGATATACTTTTACCTCCATACATTTTCCCTGACACCCAAAAGTAATGTTTTGAATGCTTAGCAGGACAGTCCAATGGTCCAAATCCTCTGCCTCTCATCTGGCAGACTCACGGCCTCACGGAACACAAAGGCTTCATTTGTAAATGATGTGTGGAGTGTGCCCCTGGCTATCCGTAAATAGAAAAGATTTGCTTAATATAAGGATTTTGACATTTACTTTTGATACTTAAGTGTTTTTAAAAAGATACTTTTAGACTTTTACTCAAGGAGTATTTTACTGGGTGACTTTCATTTTATATTAAGGTATCTTTACTTTTACTCAATTATGACAATTGGGTCATTTTTCCACCACTGAAATACACTGAATCAACAAAACATTAAGAACACCTTTCTAATATGGAGTTGCACCTCCTTTTGCCCTCAGTTGGTCAGGGCTTGGACTCTACAAGGTGTTGAAACGGACGCTGGCCCATGTGGACTCCAAGACAGCTTGTCCCTAATGCTAATTGCTCTTTTTTCAGATCAATAAAGAGCAATTAGGAAGCCATTACATCGGGCTCACAGTTGATCTTGATCGCTCTTTCGGGTGAGTATAAAATTAGTAAAAGAAGAATATCAAACAGAGAAAAATATAAAACGTTTTTTATATCACTTCTAAACTAGTGGTGTCAAACTGCTGTTCTATTGCTGCATTCATGACATGTTAGAAACTCTGAAATACGAGCTTCCTTTCTGGGAGAAATCGGTTTGAAAGGACCTCCAATTGAAGACTTTTCAGACATGCTGAACTCTGACGTCACCTACCAAGAACATAACTTAACAAAACATTATTTATCCAATTTATTTGGACCTTTTTTTAACACTATAATTTGGATGAGAGAGTGTTGGCTGCGCTTTTTGTTCATGGGTTGACGTAGCTACTTAGACATTAGCCAGTTGGCGTTCTCAATCAGTTCAAAGCATGTGAATGCACACCTCATTGCTCTGTTTAGAAGTTGTATTTCCGAACATTCCGGCATGACATGAACAAAGCATATTTTCTGTGTATTGTCCGTGTTCTTTATGTGTTCTATGTCTTGTGTGTTGCTGAGTTCTTGTGTTCTGAGTTCCATGTTTCGTGTGAGTATTACTGACTTATCAGTAATACATGCGGTTCATTTAGAAAGGATTCATACCCCTTGATTTATTCCACATTTTGTTGTTACAGCCTGAATTCAAAATGGGTTAAATAGTATATTTTATAGTCAACACACAATACCCCATAATGACAAAGTACAAACTTGTTTTTAGAAATGTTTACACATTTATTGAAAATGAAATACAAACATATCTAATTTACATAAGTATTCCCACCTTTGAGTGAATACATGTTAGAATCACCCTTGGCAGCGATTACGGCTGTGAGTCTTTCTGGGTGAGTCTCTAAGAGCTTTCCACACCTGGATTCTGCAACATTTGCCCATGTAACGGATGTGAAATGGCTAGCTAGTTAGCGGTGTTCGCGCTAAATAGCGTTTCAATCGGTGACGTCACTTGCTCTGAGACCTTGAAGTAGTAGTTCCCCGCGGCTTTTGTGGAGCGATGGGTAACGATGCTTCGTGGGTGACTGTTGTTGATGTGTGCAGAGGGTCCCTGGTTTGCGCCCGGGTATGGGCGAGGGGACGGTCTAAAGTTATACTGTTACACCCATTATTCTTTAAAACATTATTCAAGCTCTGTCAAATTGGTTGTTGATCATTGCTAGACAACCATTTTCAGCTCTTGCCATAGATGTTCAAGTAGATTTAAGTCAAACTTTAATATCGGCCACTCAGGAACATTCGCTGTCTTCTTGGTAAGCAACTCCAGTGTAGGTTTGGCCTTGTGTTTTAGGTTATTGTTCTGCTGAAAGGTGAATTCATCTCCTAGTGTCAGGTGGAAAGCAGACTGAACCAGGTTGTCCTCTAGGATTTTGCTTGTGCTACGCTCCATTTCATTTAATTTTATCCTTAAAACCTCCCCAATCCTTAACGATGACAAGCATACCTTGAAATTTCCAAAATTTTCCGACAAGGTAGAACTGCCAAAGGGGGTGGTGTTGCAATTTGCTGCAGAGTTCTGTATTACTTTCCAGGTCTGTACCCAAACAATTTGAGCTTCTACTTCTAAAAATTCACCTTTCCAGAAACAAGTCTCTCACTGTTGCCGCTTGCTATAGACCACCCTCTGCCCCCAGCTGTGCCCTCAACACTATATGCGATTTAATCCCCCCCCCCCCATCTATCTTCTGAGCTCGTGCTGCTAGGTGACCTAAACTGGGACATGCTTAACACCCCGGCCATCCTACAATCTAAGCTTGATTCCCTCAATCTCACACAAGTTATCAATGAACCTACCAGATATAACCCCAAATCCGTAAACACGGGTACCCTCATAGATATCATCCTAACTAACTCACCCTCCAAATACACCTCTGCTGTTTTCAACCAAGATCTCAGCGATCACTGCCTCCTTGCCTGCATCCGTAATGGGTCTGCGAGCAAAACGACCACCCTTCATCACTGTCAAACTCTCCCTAAAACACTTCTGTGAGCAGGCCTTTCTAATCGACCTGGCATTGACGACATTGACCTCATCCCGACAGTAGAGGATGCCTGGTTATTCTTTAAAAGTGCCTTCCTCACCATCTTAAATAGGCATGCCCCATTCAAAAAATGTAGAACCAGGAATAGATATAGCCCTTGGGTCACTCCAGACCTGACTGTCCTTGACCAGCACAAAAACATCCTGTGGCGTACTGCATTAGCATCGAATAGCCCCCGTGATATGCAACTTTTCAGGGAGGTTAGGAACCAATATACACAGGCAGTTAGGAAAGCTAAGGCTAGCTTTTTTAAACAGAAATTTGCATCCTGCAGTACAAACTCAAAAAAGTTCATGGAGAATAAGAGCACCTCATCGCAGCTACCCACTGCTCTGAGGCTAGGAAACACTGTTACAACCGACAAATCCACTATAATTGAGAATTTCAATAAGCATATCTCTACGGCTACCCCTACCCCGGTCAACTGCTCGGCACCCTCCACAGCAACCCACCTAAGCCCCACCATTTCTCCTTCACCCATATCCAGATAGCTGATGTTCTGAAAGAGCTGCAAAATCTAGACCCCTACAAATTAGCCGGACTAGACAATCTGGACCCTCTCTTTCTTAAATTATCTGCCGAAATTGTTGCAACCCCTATTACTAGCCTGTTCAACCTCTCTTTCGTATCATCTGAGATTCCCAAAGATTGGAAAGCTGCCACGGTCATCCCCCTCTTCAAAGGGGGAGACACTCTGGACCTAAACTGTTACAGACCTACAGTGCCTTGCGAAAGTATTCGGCCCCCTTGAACTTTGCGACCTTTTGCCACATTTCAGGCTTCAAACATAAAGATATAAAACTGTATTTTTTGTGAAAAATCAACAACAAGTAGGACACAATCATGAAGTGGAATGACATTTATTGGATATTTCAAACTTTTTTAACAAATCAAAAACTGAAAAATTGGGCGTGCAAAATTATTCAGCCCCTTTACTTTCAGTGCAGCAAACTCTCTCCAGAAGTTCAGTGAGGATCTCTGAATGATCCAATGTTGACCTAAATGACTAATGATGATAAATACAATCCACCTGTGTGTAATCAAGTCTCCGTATAAATGCACCTGCACTGTGATAGTCTCAGAGGTCCGTTAAAAGCGCAGAGAGCATCATGAAGAACAAGGAACACACCAGGCAGGTCCGAGATACTGTTGTGAAGAAGTTTAAAGCCGGATTTGGATACAAAACGATTTCCCAAGCTTTAAACATCCCAACGAGCACTGTGCAAGCGATAATATTGAAAAGGAAGGAGTATCAGACCACTGCAAATCTACCAAGACCTGGCCGTCCCTCTAAACTTTCAGCTCATACAAGGAGAAGACTGATCAGAGATGCAGCCAAGAGGCCCATGATCACTCTGGATGAACTGCAGAGATCTACAGCTGAGGTGGGAGACTCTGTCCATAGGACAACAATCAGTCGTATATTGCACAAATCTGGCCTTTATGGAAGAGTGGCAAGAAGAAAGCCATTTCTTAAAGATATCCATAAAAAGTGTCGTTTAAAGTTTGCCACAAGCCACCTGGGAGACACACCAAACATGTGGAAGAAGGTGCTCTGGTCAGATGAAACCAAAATTGAACTTTTTGGCAACAATGCAAAATGTTATGTTTGGCGTAAAAGCAACACAGCTGAACACACCATCCCCACTGTCAAACATGGTGGTGGCAGCATCATGGTTTGGGCCTGCTTTTCTTCAGCAGGGACAGGGAAGATGGTTAAAATTGATGGGAAGATGGATGGAGCCAAATACAGGACCATTCTGGAAGAAAACCTGATGGAGTCTGCAAAAGACCTGAGACTGGGACGGAGATTTGTCTTCCAACAAGACAATGATCCAAAACATAAAGCAAAATCTACAATGGAATGGTTCAAAAATAAACATATCCAGGTGTTAGAATGGCCAAGTCAAAGTCCAGACCTGAATCCAATCGAGAATCTGTGGAAAGAACTGAAAACTGCTGTTCACAAATGCTCTCCATCCAACCTCACTGAGCTCGAGCTGTTTTGCAAGGAGGAATGGGAAAAAATTTCAGTCTCTCGATGTGCAAAACTGATATAGACATACCCCAAGCGACTTACAGCTGTCGCTGTCGACTTACAGCTACAACTTAACTGCAGCAAAAGGTGGCGCTACAAAGTATTAACTTAAGGGGGCTGAATAATTTTGCACGCCCAATTTTTCAGTTTTTGATTTGTTAAAAAAGTTTAAAATATCCAATAAATGTCGTTCCACTTCATGATTGTGTCCCACTTTTTGTTGACTCTTCACAAAAAAATACAGTTTTATATCTTTATGTTTGAAGCCTGAAATGTGGCAAAAGGTCGCAAAGTTCAAGGGGGCCGAATACTTTCGCAAGGCACTGTATATCTATCCTACCCTGTCTTTCTAAGGTCTTCGAAAGCCAAGTTAACAAACAGATTACTGACCATTTTGAATCACATCGTACCTTCTCCGCTATGCAATCTAGTTTCCGAGCTGGTCATGGGTTCACCTCAGCCACGCTCAAGGTCCTTAACGATATCATAACCGCCATCGATAAGAAACATTACTGTGCAGCCGTATTCATTGATCTGGCCAAGGCTTTCGACGCTGTCAATCACCGTATTCTTATTGGCAGACTCAACAGCCTTGGTTTCTCTAATGATTGCCTCGCCTGGTTCACCAACTACTTCTCTGATAGAGTTCAGTGTGAAACCTCCAGACGAGCTTCAATGCCATACAACTCTCCTTCCATGGCCTCCAACTGTGTTGAAGGAATTTGATTCCTCTGTTTTAATTCCCAAATAAAATTAAACACTCTGTCAATTCATAAGAATTTGTAAGACCCTTATTTTATAGGAATGGACAGAGCCCCGGTCTTAAAGTCAAGTAACAGCCTTTATTCAAGAGAGTACTGCCACAATACAGGTTACCACAGGTTATAAACTGAAAATGACGTCATTAGTTCTAACACTACCCCGTGCCATCTCCGTTCCAGTACAAAGGCTGTGTATCAAGCCTTCCCACATCCGTCTCCCTACCAATTTAATATAATTTACAAGTCAATGTTTTCTTGTGTAGATAAGCACTCTAGCCAGTCTGATTCATTTGTACCAAGGAACAGACCGTCATTGTTCTAAACTCTTGACCACATTCACACACACATTTTCAGTACTAGCGTCAAGAAAGAAAACTCATACATATACAGTAACATGTAGTATTCTGATTAGTACATATACAGTAACATAAGCTTCAATGTCATACAACTCTCCTTCCGTGGCCTCCAACTGCTCTTAAACGCAAATAAAAGTAAATGCATGCTCCTCAACCGATCGCTGCCTGCACCTGCCCGCCCATCCAGCATCACTACTCTGGACGGCTCTGACTTAGAATACGTGGATAACTACAAATACCTAGGTGTCTGGCTAGACTGTAAACTCTCCTTCCAGACTCACATTAAGCATCTCCAAACAAAAATTAAATCTAGAATCGGCTTCCTATTTCGCAACAAAGCTTCCTTCACTCATGCTGCAAAACAAACCCTCGTAAAACTGACCATCCTACCGATCCTTGACTTCGGTGATGTCATCTATAAAATAGCCTCCAACACTCTACTCAGCAAACTGGATGTAGTCTCACAGTGCCATCCGTTTTGTCACCAAAGCCCCATATACTACCCACCACTGCGACCTGTACGCTCTCGTTGGCTGGCCCTCGCTTCATACTCTTCGCCAAACCCACTGGCTACAGGTTATCTACAAGTCTCTGCTAGGTAAAGCCCCGCCCTATCTCAGCTCAATGGTCACCATAGCACCACCCACTCGTAGCACATGCTTCAGCAGGTATATCTCACTGGTCACCCCCAAAAGCCAATTCCTCCTTTGGTCGCCTTTCCTTCCAGTTCTCTGCTGCCACTGACTGGAACGAACTGAAAAAATCCCTGAAGCTGGAGACTCATATCTCCCTCACTAGCTTTAAGAACCAGCTGTCAGAGCAGCTCACAGATCACTGCACCTGTTCATAGCCCATCACTGCTCTAGAGGAGATCTGCATGGAGGAATGGGCCAAAATACCAGCAACAGTGTGTGAAAACCTTGTGAAGACTTACAGAAAACGTTTGACCTCTGTCATTGCCAACAAAGGGTATATAACAAAGTATTGAGATAAACTTTTGTTATTGACCAAATACTTATTTTCCACCATAATTTGCAAATAAATTCATAAAAAATCCTACAATGTGATTTTCTGGATTTTTTTTCTCATTTTGTCTGTCATAGTTGAAGTGTACCTATGATGAAAATTACAGGCCTCTCTCATCTTTTTAAGTGGGAGAACTTGCACAATTGGTGGCTGACTAAATACTTTTTTGCCCCACTGTATCTACCTCATCCCCATACTGTATTTATTTATTTTGCTCCTTTTGCATCACGGTATCTCTACTTGCACATCCATCTTCTGCACATCTACCATTCCAGTGTTTAATTGCCATATTGTAATTACTTCACCACCATAGCCTATTTATTGCCTTAACTCCCTTATTTGATCTCATTTACACTCACTGTATATATACTTTTTTGTTCTACTGTATTATTGACTGTATTTTTTGTTCATTCCATGTGTAACTCTGTGTTGTTGTATGTGTCGAACTGCTATGCTTTATCTTGGCCAGGTCGCAGTTGCAAATGAGAACTTGTTCTCAACTAGCTTACCTGGTTAAATAAAGGTTAAATAAAAAAAATAAAAAAATACCCATAACATGATGCAGCCACCACTATGCTTGAAAATATGAAGAGTGGTACTCAGTAATGTGTTGTATTGGATTTTCCCCAAACATAACACTTTTTATTCAGGACAAAAAGTTAAATGCTTTGCAATTTTTTTTGCCAAATTACTTTAGTGCCTTGTTGCCTTATTTTCTGTTCAGTACAGGCTTCCTTCTTTTCACTCTATCATTCAGGTTAGTATTGTGATTGTTGATCCATCCTAAGTTTCCTCCTATCACAGCCATTACACTGGTTTAATGTCACCATTGACCTCATGGTGAACTCCCTGAGTGGTTTCCTTCCCCTCCAGCATCTTAATTATGGGCGCCTGCATCTTTGTAGTGACTGGGTGTACACCATCCAAAGTGTAATTATGCACCATGCTCAAAGGGATATTCAGTATCTTATGTTTTGTGTTCTTAGTTCTCATGTTCTTGTGTTCTGAGTTCTCATGTTCTTGTGTTCTTATTTCTCATGTTCTTGTGTTCTGAGTTCTCATGTTCTTGTGTTCTGAGTTCTTGAATCCTTGTGTTCTGAGTTATTGTGTCCTGTGTTCTGAGTTCTTGAATCCTTGTGTTCTGAGTTCTTGAATCCTTGTGTTCTGAGTGATTGTGTCCTGTGTTCTGAGTTCTCATGTTCTTGTGTTCTGAGTTCTTGAATCCTTGTGTTCTTAGTTATTGTGTCCTGTGTTCCGAGTTTTCATGTTCTTGTGTTCTGAGTTCTTGAATCCTTGTGTTCTGAGTTATTGTGTCCTGTGTTCTGAGTTCTTGAATCCTTGTGTTCTGAGTGATTGTGTCCTGTGTTCCGAGTTCTCATGTTATTGTGTTCTGAGTTCTTGAATCCTTGTGTTCTGAGTTATTGTGTCCTGTGTTCTGAGTTCTTGAATCCTTGTGTTCTGAGTTATTGTGTCCTGTGTTCTGAGTTATTGTGTCCTGTGTTCTGAGTTCTTGAATCCGTGTGTTCTGAGTGATTGTGTCCTGTGTTCTGAGTTCTTGAATCCTTGTGTTCTTAGTGATTGTGTCCTGTGTTCTGAGTTCTTGAATCCTTGTGTTCTGAGTTATTGTGTGCTGTGTTCTGAGTTATTGTGTCCTGTGTTCTGAGATCTTGAATCCTTGTGTTCTGAGTTATTGTGTCCTGTGTTCTGAGTTATTGTGTCCTGTGTTCTGAGTTCTTGAATCCGTGTGTTCTGAGTGATTGTGTCCTGTGTTCTGAGTTCTTGAATCCTTGTGTTCTTAGTGATTGTGTCCTGTGTTCTGAGTTCTTGAATCCTTGTGTTCTGGGTTATTGTGTGCTGTGTTCTGAGTTATTGTGTCCTGTGTTCTGAGATCTTGAATCCTTGTGTTCTAAGTTATTGTGTCCTGTGTTCTGTTCAGGTGGATGGACGGTACCCCAGTAGTATTCCAGAGATGGGACGACAACCAGCCGAACTTCAAGAACAACGATGAGAACTGTGTTGTCATGTACAGCTCCATGGGTGAGCTAAAGATGAGGCCCAAAAATGTTCCTCTCTTATAAGAACTTCCATTGAGTTATTTTCATTCTGAATCTTGGGGCTGGTTACCACATAACTCAATGGCATGATTAGGTCTACTATAACTGTGTGTCTGTGTCTTCAGGTTTCTGGCATGACTATAACTATGTGTCTGTGTCTCCAGGTTTCTGGCATGACTATAACTATGTGTCTGTGTCTCCAGGTTTCTGGCATGACTATAACTACGTGTCTGTGTCTCCAGGTTTCTGGCTTGACTATAACTATGTGTCTCCAGGTTTCTGGCATGACTATAACTGTGTCTCCAGGTTTCTGGCATGACTATAACTATGTGTCTGTGTCTCCAGGTTTCTGGCATGACTATAACTGTGTCTTCAGGTTTCTGGCATGACTATAACTATGTGTCTCCAGGTTTCTGGCATGACTATAACTATGTGTCTGTGTCTCCAGGTTTCTGTTATGACTATAACTGTGTGTCTCTAGGTTTCTGGCTTGACTATAACTGTGTGTCTGTGTCTTCAGGTTTCTGGCAAGACTATAACTATGTGTCTTCAGGTTTCTGGCATGACTATAACTATGTGTCTTCAGGTTTCTGGCAAGACTATAACTGTGTGTCTGTGTCTCCAGGTTTCTGTTATGACTATAACTGTGTGTCTGTGTCTCCAGGTTTCTGGCATGACTATAACTGTGTGTCTGTGTCTCCAGGTTTCTGGCATGACTATAACTGTGTGTCTGTGTCTTCAGGTTTCTGGCATGACTATAACTGTTTGTCTGTGTCTTCAGGTTTCTGGCATGACTATAACTATGTGTCTCCAGGTTTCTGGCATGACTATAACTGTGTGTCTGTGTCTCCAGGTTTCTGGCATGACTGTAACTATGTGTCTGTGTCTCCAGGTTTCTGGCATGACTATAACTATGTGTCTGTGTCTCCAGGTTTCTGGCATGACTATAACTATGTGTCTGTGTCTCCAGGTTTCTGGCATGACTAGAACTGTGTGTCTGTGTCTCCAGGTTTCTGGCATGACTATAACTGTGTGTGTTTTGGTTTCTGGCATGACTATAGCTGTGTGTCTTCATGTTTCTGGCTTAACTATAACTGTGTGTCTGTGTCTCCAGGTTTCTGGCATGACTATAACTGTGTCTTCAGGTTTCTGGCATGACTATAACTGTGTCTCCAGGTTTCTGGCATGACTATAACTATGTGTCTCCATGTTTCTGTTATGACTATAACTGTGTCTTCAGGTTTCTGGCATGACTATAACTGTGTGTCTCCAGGTTTCTGGCATGACTATAACTGTGTGTCTGTGTGTTCAGGTTTCTGGCATGACAATAACTATGTGTCTGTGTCTTCAGGTTTCTGGCATGACTTTAACTATGTGTCTGAGTGTTCAGGTTTCTGGCATGACTATAACTGTGTGTCTGAGTGTTCAGGTTTCTGGCATGACTATAACTGTGTCTCCAGGTTTCTGGCATGACTATAACTGTGTCTCCAGGTTTCTGGCATGACTATAACTATGTGTCTGTGTCTCCAGGTTTCTGGCATGACTATAACTGTGTGTCTGTGTCTCCAGGTTTCTGGCATGACTATAACTGTTATGTGTTTTGGTTTCTGGCATGACTATAGCTGTGTGTCTTCATGTTTCTGGCTTGACTATAACTGTGTGTCTCCAGGTTTCTGGCATGACTATAACTGTGTCTCCAGGTTTCTGGCATGACTATAACTGTGTGTCTCCAGGTTTCTGGCATGACTATAACTGTGTCTCCAGGTTTCTGGCATGACTATAACTGTGTCTTCAGGTTTCTGGCATGACTATAACTGTGTGTCTCCAGGTTTCTGGCATGACTATAACTATGTGTCTGTGTCTCCAGGTTTCTGGCATGACTATAACTGTGTGTCTGTGTCTCCAGGTTTCTGGCATGACTATAACTGTGTGTCTGAGTGTTCAGGTTTCTGGCATGACTATAACTGTGTCTCCAGGTTTCTGGCATGACTATAACTGTGTCTCTAGGTTTCTGGCATGACTATAACTATGTGTCTGTGTCTCCAGGTTTCTGGCATGACTATAACTGTGTGTGTTTTGGTTTCTGGCATGACTATAACTATGTGTCTCCAGGTTTCTGGCATGACTATAACTGTGTGTCTGTGTCTCCAGGTTTCTGGCATGACTATAACTGTGTGTCTCCAGGTTTCTGGCATGACTATAACTGTGTCTTCAGGTTTCTGGCATGACTATAACTGTGTCTCCAGGTTTCTGGCATGACTATAACTATGTGTCTGCGTCTCCAGGTTTCTGGCATGACTATAACTATGTGTCTCCAGGTTTCTGGCATGACTATAACTGTGTGTCTGTGTCTCCAGGTTTCTGGCATGACTATAACTGTGTGTCTCCAGGTTTCTGGCATGACTATAACTGTGTCTTCAGGTTTCTGGCATGACTATAACTGTGTCTCCAGGTTTCTGGCATGACTATAACTATGTGTCTCCAGGTTTCTGGCATGACTATAGCTGTGTGTCTCCAGGTTTCTGGCATGACTATAACTATGTGTCTGCGTCTCCAGGTTTCTGGCATGACTATAACTGTGTGTCTGTGTCTCCAGGTTTCTGGCATGACTATAACTGTGTGTCTCCAGGTGTCTGGCATGACTATAACTGTGTGTCTGTGTCTCCAGGTTTCTGGCATGACTATAACTGTGTGTCTGTGTCTCCAGGTTTCTGGCATGACTATAACTGTGTGTCTCCAGGTTTCTGGCATGACTATAACTGTGTGTCTGTGTCTCCAGGTTTCTGGCATGACTATAACTATGTGTCTGTGTCTCCAGGTTTCTGGCATGACTATAACTTTGTGTCTGTGCCTTCAGGTTTCTGGCATGACTATAACTGTGTCTCCAGGTTTCTGGCATGACTATAACTATGTGTCTGTGTCTCCAGGTTTATGGCATGACTATAACTGTGTGTCTGTGTCTCCAGGTTTATGGCATGACTATAGCTGTCTGTCTGTGTCTCCAGGTTTCTGGCATGACTATAACTATGTGTCTGTGTCTCCAGGTTTCTGGCATGACTATAACTGTGTGTCTGTGTCTCCAGGTTTCTGGCATGACTATAACTACGTGTCTGTGTCTCCAGGTTTATGGCATGACTATAGCTGTCTGTCTGTGTCTCCAGGTTTCTGGCATGACTATAACTATGTGTCTGTGTCTCCAGGTTTCTGGCATGACTATAACTATGTGTCTGTGTCTTCAGGTTGCTGGCATGACTATAACTGTGTCTCCAGGTTTCTGGCATGACTATAACTATGTGTCTCCAGGTTTCTGGCATGACTATAACTATGTGTCTGTGTCTCCAGGTTTCTGGCATGACTATAACTATGTTTCTGTGTCTCCAGGTTTCTGGCATGACTATAACTGTGTGTCTGTGTCTCCAGGTTTCTGGCATAACTATAACTATGTGTCTGTGTCTCCAGGTTTCTGGCATGACTATAACTGTGTGTCTGTGTCTCCAGGTTTCTGTCATGACTATAACTGTGTCTTCAGGTTTCTGTCATGACTATAACTGTGTGTCTCCAGGTTTCTGGCATGACTATAACTATGTGTCTGTGTCTCCAGGTTTCTGGCATGACTATAACTGTGTGTCTGTGTCTCCAGGTTTCTGGCATGACTATAACTATGTGTCTGTGTCTCCAGGTTTCTGGCATGACTATAACTGTGTGTCTGTGTCTCCAGGTTTCTGGCATGACTATAACTATGTGCCTGTGTCTCCAGGTTTATGGCATGACTATAACTATGTCTTCAGGTTTCTGGCATGACTATAACTATGTGTCTCCACGTTTCTGGCATGACTAAAACTATGTGTCTGTGTCTCCAGGTTTCTGGCATGACTATAACTATGTGTCTTCAGGTTTCTGTCATGACTATAACTGTGTGTCTCCAGGTTTCTGGCATGACTATAACTGTGTGTCTGTGTCTCCAGGTTTCTGGCATGGCTATTACTATGTGTCTGTGTCTCCAGGTTTCTGGCATTACTATAACTATGTCTTCAGGTTTCTGGCATGACTATAACTGTGTGTCTGTGTCTCCAGGTTTCTGGCATGACTATAACTGTGTCTTCAGGTTTCTGGCATGACTATAACTGTGTGTCTGTGTCTCCAGGTTTCTGGCATGACTATAACTGTGTCTCCAGGTTTCTGGCTTGACTATAACTGTGTCTCCAGGTTTCTGGCATGACTATAACTGTGTCTCCAGGTTTCTGGCCCTACTATATCTGTGTCTCCAGGTTTCTGGCATGACTATAACTGTGTCTTCAGGTTTCTGGCATGACTATAACTATGTATCTGTGTCTCCAGGTTTCTGGCATGACTATAACTATGTGTCTGTGTCTCCAGGTTTCTGGCATGACTATAACTATGTGTCTTCAGGTTTCTGGCATGACTATAACTATGTGCCTGTTTCTCCAGGTTTCTGGCATGACTATAACTATGTTTCTGTGTCTCCAGGTTTCTGGCATGACTATAACTTTGTGTCTGTGCCTTCAGGTTTCTGGCATGACTATAACTGTGTCTCCAGGTTTCTGGCATGACTATAACTATGTGTCTGTGTCTCCAGGTTTATGGCATGACTATAACTGTGTGTCTGTGTCTCCAGGTTTATGGCATGACTATAGCTGTCTGTCTGTGTCTCCAGGTTTCTGGCATGACTATAACTATGTGTCTGTGTCTCCAGGTTTCTGGCATGACTATAACTGTGTGTCTGTGTCTCCAGGTTTCTGGCATGACTATAACTACGTGTCTGTGTCTCCAGGTTTATGGCATGACTATAGCTGTCTGTCTGTGTCTCCAGGTTTCTGGCATGACTATAACTATGTGTCTGTGTCTCCAGGTTTCTGGCATGACTATAACTATGTGTCTGTGTCTTCAGGTTTCTGGCATGACTATAACTGTGTCTCCAGGTTTCTGGCATGACTATAACTATGTGTCTCCAGGTTTCTGGCATGACTATAACTATGTGTCTGTGTCTCCAGGTTTCTGGCATGACTATAACTATGTTTCTGTGTCTCCAGGTTTCTGGCATGACTATAACTGTGTGTCTGTGTCTCCAGGTTTCTGGCATAACTATAACTATGTGTCTGTGTCTCCAGGTTTCTGGCATGACTATAACTGTGTGTCTGTGTCTCCAGGTTTCTGTCATGACTATAACTGTGTCTTCAGGTTTCTGTCATGACTATAACTGTGTGTCTCCAGGTTTCTGGCATGACTATAACTATGTGTCTGTGTCTCCAGGTTTCTGGCATGACTATAACTGTGTGTCTGTGTCTCCAGGTTTCTGGCATGACTATAACTATGTGTCTGTGTCTCCAGGTTTCTGGCATGACTATAACTATGTGTCTCCAGGTTTCTGACATGACTATAACTGTGTGTCTGTGTCTCCAGGTTTTTGGCATGACTATAACTATGTGCCTGTGTCTCCAGGTTTATGGCATGACTATAACTATGTCTTCAGGTTTCTGGCATGACTATAACTATGTGTCTCCACGTTTCTGGCATGACTAAAACTATGTGTCTGTGTCTCCAGGTTTCTGGCATGACTATAACTATGTGTCTTCAGGTTTCTGTCATGACTATAACTGTGTGTCTCCAGGTTTCTGGCATGACTATAACTGTGTGTCTGTGTCTCCAGGTTTCTGGCATGACTATTACTATGTGTCTGTGTCTCCAGGTTTCTGGCATTACTATAACTATGTCTTCAGGTTTCTGGCATGACTATAACTGTGTGTCTGTGTCTCCAGGTTTCTGGCATGACTATAACTGTGTCTTCAGGTTTCTGGCATGACTATAACTGTGTGTCTTTGTCTCCAGGTTTCTGGCATGACTATAACTGTGTCTCCAGGTTTCTGGCTTGACTATAACTGTGTCTCCAGGTTTCTGGCATGACTATAACTGTGTCTCCAGGTTTCTGGCCCTACTATATCTGTGTCTCCAGGTTTCTGGCATGACTATAACTGTGTCTTCAGGTTTCTGGCATGACTATAACTATGTATCTGTGTCTCCAGGTTTCTGGCATGACTATAACTATGTGTCTGTGTCTCCAGGTTTCTGGCATGACTATAACTATGTGTCTTCAGGTTTCTGGCATGACTATAACTATGTGCCTGTTTCTCCAGGTTTCTGGCATGACTATAACTATGTTTCTGTGTCTCCAGGTTTCTGGCATGACTATAACTTTGTGTCTGTGCCTTCAGGTTTCTGGCATGACTATAACTGTGTCTCCAGGTTTCTGGCATGACTATAACTATGTGTCTGTGTCTCCAGGTTTATGGCATGACTATAACTGTGTGTCTGTGTCTCCAGGTTTATGGCATGACTATAGCTGTCTGTCTGTGTCTCCAGGTTTCTGGCATGACTATAACTATGTGTCTGTGTCTCCAGGTTTCTGGCATGACTATAACTGTGTGTCTGTGTCTCCAGGTTTCTGGCATGACTATAACTACGTGTCTGTGTCTCCAGGTTTATGGCATGACTATAGCTGTCTGTCTGTGTCTCCAGGTTTCTGGCATGACTATAACTATGTGTCTGTGTCTCCAGGTTTCTGGCATGACTATAACTATGTGTCTGTGTCTCCAGGTTTCTGGCATGACTATAACTGTGTCTCCAGGTTTCTGGCATGACTATAACTATGTGTCTCCAGGTTTCTGGCATGACTATAACTATGTGTCTGTGTCTCCAGGTTTCTGGCATGACTATAACTATGTTTCTGTGTCTCCAGGTTTCTGGCATGACTATAACTGTGTGTCTGTGTCTCCAGGTTTCTGGCATAACTATAACTATGTGTCTGTGTCTCCAGGTTTCTGGCATGACTATAACTGTGTGTCTGTGTCTCCAGGTTTCTGTCATGACTATAACTGTGTCTTCAGGTTTCTGTCATGACTATAACTGTGTGTCTCCAGGTTTCTGGCATGACTATAACTATGTGTCTGTGTCTCCAGGTTTCTGGCATGACTATAACTGTGTGTCTGTGTCTCCAGGTTTCTGGCATGACTATAACTATGTGTCTGTGTCTCCAGGTTTCTGGCATGACTATAACTATGTGTCTCCAGGTTTCTGACATGACTATAACTGTGTGTCTGTGTCTCCAGGTTTTTGGCATGACTATAACTATGTGCCTGTGTCTCCAGGTTTATGGCATGACTATAACTATGTCTTCAGGTTTCTGGCATGACTATAACTATGTGTCTCCACGTTTCTGGCATGACTAAAACTATGTGTCTGTGTCTCCAGGTTTCTGGCATGACTATAACTATGTGTCTTCAGGTTTCTGTCATGACTATAACTGTGTGTCTCCAGGTTTCTGGCATGACTATAACTGTGTGTCTGTGTCTCCAGGTTTCTGGCATGACTATTACTATGTGTCTGTGTCTCCAGGTTTCTGGCATTACTATAACTATGTCTTCAGGTTTCTGGCATGACTATAACTGTGTGTCTGTGTCTCCAGGTTTCTGGCATGACTATAACTGTGTCTTCAGGTTTCTGGCATGACTATAACTGTGTGTCTTTGTCTCCAGGTTTCTGGCATGACTATAACTGTGTCTCCAGGTTTCTGGCTTGACTATAACTGTGTCTCCAGGTTTCTGGCATGACTATAACTGTGTCTCCAGGTTTCTGGCCCTACTATATCTGTGTCTCCAGGTTTCTGGCATGACTATAACTGTGTCTTCAGGTTTCTGGCATGACTATAACTATGTATCTGTGTCTCCAGGTTTCTGGCATGACTATAACTATGTGTCTGTGTCTCCAGGTTTCTGGCATGACTATAACTATGTGTCTTCAGGTTTCTGGCATGACTATAACTATGTGCCTGTTTCTCCAGGTTTCTGGCATGACTATAACTGTGGCACTGAAATGAGGTCCATCTGTGAGAGGAGTGGTTCCCCCCCAGTGAACAGCACCGTGCCCCCTCCTGCCCCCCCCACAGGAGGCTGCCCCCCGGAATGGGTCCGCTACCAGTCTAAGGTCAGTAAGAGGAGAGAATGGATCCTAAGGCCAGAGATCAAAGGTTACACAGGAAGAGTGTTAAAATACTGATTATGTAATAATAATATGTTGAATGTCTTTCACATGGCGATACAGTTTTACAACAGGCTTTGAGAATGAAAGTCAAACTCAAAGTGTTTGCCTATAATCAATCAACTTGAATCAACTTGATTTATTGCTTATTGATTTGATTATAGTGCTACAAATTGATTGGATACCGGGTGCCTTGTTCCTGGCTCGAGGCCAGATCTTACTGCCAATCCATGGGAGCTAACCTGGCGTCCATCGCCAGTAGGCGGGAGCAAGGTGAGATTATTTTAACCTGTAAATGACCCCTCGTCTGTGGCGGTCTAAGACCCTCCCTCTGGAGTACATGTAAGACCATAGCTCTTTCTCCTACCTATCACCTCTATTGATCCTAAAACATACAACATACTTTATAAACAAATCAGTGGTGAAAGAAGTACCCAATTTTTATACGTCAGTAAAAGTAAAGATTCGTTAATAGAAAATGACTCCAGTAAAATTCAAAGTCACCCAGTAAAATGATACTTGAGTAAAAGTCTAAAAGTATTTGTTTTTTGAAATATACTTAAGTTTCAAAAGTAAAAGTATAAATAATTTTAAATGACTTAAAAGCAAACAAGACGGCACGATTTCCCAGTTTTCTTTATTAATGGATCCAATGGGGCTCCAACACATAATTTACAAACTCAACAGAGAGACCGTAGGGATGACCAGGGATGTTCTCTTGATAATAGTGTGAATTGGACCATTTTCCTGAATGTAACAAGTACTTTAGAGTGCCATGAAAAATGTATGGAGTAAAAAGTTCATTATTTTATTTAGGAATGTAGTGAAGGAAAAGTAAAAGTTGCCAAAAATATAAATAGTAAAGTACAGATACCCACATAAAGTACTTAAGTACTTAAAATACTTTACACCACTGCAAAATATACATACAGTGCCTTGCGAAAGTATTCGGCCCCCTTGAACTTTGCGACTTTTTGCCACATTTCAGGCTTCAAACATAAAGATATAAAACTGTATTTTTTTGTGAAGAATCAACAACAAGTGGGACACAATCATGAAGTGGAACAACATTTATTGGATATTTCAAACTTTTTTAACAAATCAAAAACTGAAAAATTGGGCGTGCAAAATTATTCAGCCCCTTTACTTTCAGTGCAGCAAACTCTCTCCAGAAGTTCAGTGAGGATCTCTGAATGATCCAATGTTGACCTAAATGACTAATGATGATAAATACAATCCACCTGTGTGTAAATCAAGTCTCCGTATAAATACACCTGCACTGTGATAGTCTCAGAGGTCCGTTAAAAGCGCAGAGAGCATCATGAAGAACAAGGAACACACCAGGCAGGTCCGAGATACTGTTGTGAAGAAGTTTAAAGCCGGATTTGGATACAAAAAGATTTCCCAAGCTTTAAACATCCCAAGGAGCACTGTGCAAGCGATAATATTGAAATTATATCAGTATCAGACCACTGCAAATCTACCAAGACCTGGCCGTCCCTCTAAACTTTCAGCTCATACAAGGAGAAGACTGATCAGAGATGCAGCCAAGAGGCCCATGATCACTCTGGATGAACTGCAGAGATCTACAGCTGAGGTGGGAGACTCTGTCCATAGGACAACAATCAGTCGTATATTGCACAAATCTGGCCTTTATGGAAGAGTGGCAAGAAGAAAGCCATTTCTTAAAGATATCCATAAAAAGTGTCGTTTAAAGTTTGCAACAAGCCATCTGGGAGACACACCAAACATGTGGAAGAAGGTGCTCTGGTCAGATGAAACCAAAATTGAACTTTTTGGCAACAATGCAAAACGTTATGTTTGGCGTAAAAGCAACACAGCTCATCACCCTGAACACACCATACCCACTGTCAAACATGGTGGTGGCAGCATCATGGTTTGGGCCTGCTTTTCTTCAGCAGGGACAGGGAAGATGGTTAAAATCGATGGGAAGATGGATAGAGCCAAATACAGGACCATTCTGGAAGAAAAGCTGATGGAGTCTGCAAAAGACCTGAGACTGGGACGGAGATTTGTCTTCCAACAAGACAATGATCCAAAACATAAAGCAAAATCTACAATGGAATGGTTCAAAAATAAACATATCCAGGTGTTAGAATGACCAAGTCAAAGTCCAGACCTGAATCCAATCGAGAATCTGTGGAAAGAACTGAAAACTGCTGTTCACAAATGCTCTCCATCCAACCTCACTGAGCTCGAGCTGTTTTGCAAGGAGGAATGGGAAAAAATTTCAGTCTCTCGATGTGCAAAACTGATAGAGACATACCCCAAGCGACTTACAGCTGTAATCGCAGCAAAAGGTGGCGCTACAAAGTATTAACTTAAGGGGGCTGAATAATTTTGCACGCCCAATTTTTCAGTTTTTGATTTGTTAAAAAAGTTTGAAATATCCAATAAATGTCGTTCCACTTCATGATTGTGTCCCACTTGTTGTTGATTCTTCACAAAAAAATACAGTTTTATATCTTTATGTTTGAAGCCTGAAATGTGCCAAAAGGTCGCAAAGTTCAAGGGGGCCGAATACTTTCGCAAGGCACTGTATACTGAATGAACGGTCATCTTCTCTTAGACAGGCAGGTATTTAACACCCACAGACAACACCACTGACCCTAAACTGATCAGCTGATCAAGTGACATTTTACAGACAGTCATGCACATAAACATCCCATGGATTCTACTATTAGTGTCAGTAGCATCTTGTTTTACAGATGGAAATGACAGTACCATCAGCCACATGTCAGTCAGTCAGTGATGATCCATCCTGTTCTCTCCTGACCAACACTCTCTCCTGTGGGTTGAGGGATTCCACCATTTTAAAGTAGTCAACTGGGTGGGGATTTCTATGGGTTTTGAGAAATCAGCCAATGATTGGAGCATTGTCTTCATCAAATTTGGTTACCTATGGTTTGTCAATGAAGAAGAAAATGTACCACTTTAAAATGGAGATAACCCTTCATTGTGCTGCCCATAGAGACATTGCCATCATCCACCATTTTTAAGTAGTCAACTGGGTGGGGAGTCCTATGGGTTGCAGCCTCAATGGAGCTGCCCATGCTGTCACAGATGCTATAATAGAACAGATATAAGGATGAGTCCTCTATCTATCTGCCCATGCTGTCACAGACTCTATAATGACACAGATATAAAGATAAGTCATCTATCTATCTCTATGGAGCTGCCCATGCTGTCACAGATGCTATAATGGAACAGATATAAGGATGAGTCCTCTATCTATCTCTATGGAGCTACCCATGCTGTCACAGACTCTATAATGACACAGATATAAAGATGAGTCCTCTTTCTATCTCTATGGTTGCAGTGTTTCTGACGACCCAGATGACTTCTGGTGCTACTGACCTGTGGATTGGACTGAGTAACTTAAACCGGGACGCGTTTGTCTGGACCGATGGCCAGGCAGTCAAATACTTAAACTTGGATTTCATCAAGGTACGCATGTACACATATTTACCTCAGCAATGAGGGCCAAGGGTTGTTGTAAATGCTCTTGTTCTGAGATCAAAGTGAGAGCTACTTGTTGCCACCTGTGTATGTTTTGCTAGTTAGCTAGTTATTAGCCCAGTTATAGCTACTTCCTAGTCAACAATTTTAAGAAGTATTTCTCTATGGCTGACCATGCTTTCCACCTGGATACCCCTACCCCGGCCCAACATCTCAACACCCACTGCAGCAAGTTGCCCAAGCCTCCACCCCCCCCCCCCCCCCCCCCTCTTCCACCCAGCTGATGTTCTGAAAGAGCCGTACCTTCTCCGCTATACAATCTGGTTTCCGAGCTGGTCACGGGTGCACATCAGCCACGCTCAAGGTCCTTAACGATATCATAACCGCTATTGCTAAGAGACAATACTGTGCAGCCGTATTCATCGAACTGGTCAAGGCTTTCGACTCTGTCAATAACCACATTCTTATTGGCAGACAACAGCCTTGGTTTCTCAAATGACTGCCTCACCTGGTTCACCAACTTCTTCTCAGATAGAGTTCAGTGTGTTAAAATCGGAGAGCCTGTTGTCCGGACCTCTGGCAGTCTCTATGGGGGTGCCACAGGGTTCAATTCTCGGACCGACTCTTTTCTCTGTATGCATCAATGACGTCGCTCTTGCTGCTGATGATTCTTTGACCCACCTCTACGCAGACGACACCGTTCTGTATACCTCTGGCCCTTCGTTGGATACTGTGTTAACAAACCTCCAAACGAGCTTCAATGCCAGACAACACTACTGCAGTGGTCTCCAACTGCTCTTAAACGCTAGTAAAACTAAATGCATGCACTTCAACCGATCGCTGCCCGCACCTGCCCGCCCGACTAGCATCACTACTCTGGATGGTTCTGACTTAGAATATGTGGATAACTACAAATACCTAGGTGTTTGGCTAGACTGTAAACTCTCCTTCCAGACTCACATTAAGCATCTCCAATCAAAGATTAAATCTAGAATCGGCTTCCTATTTCGCAACAAAGCCTCCTTCACTCATGCTGCCAAACACACCCTCGTAAAACTGACTATCCTACCAATCCTTGACTTCGGTGATGTCATTTACAAAATACCCTCCAACACTCTACTCAGCAAATTGGATGCAGTCTATCACAGTGCCATCTGTTTTTTCACCAAAGCCCCATACACTACCCACTACTGTGACCTGTATGCTCTCGTTGGCTGGTCCTCGCTTCATATTCGTCGCCAAACCCACTGGCTCCAGGTCATCTATAAGTCTTTGCTAGGTAAAGCTCTGCCTTATCTCAGATCACTGGTCACCATAGCAACACCCACCCGTAGCACGCGCTCCAGCAGGTATACAGTATCTCACTGGTCATCCCCAAAGCCAACACCCCTTTGGCCGCCTTTCCTTCCAGTTCTCTGTTGCCAATGACTGGAACGAACTGCAAAAATCACTGAAGTTGGAGACATATTTCTCTCACTAACTTTAAGAGTCAGCATTCAGAGCAGCTTACCGATCACTGCAGCTGTACACAGCCCATCTGTAAATAGCCCACCCAATCTACCTACATCATCCCCATTGTCACGCCCTGACCTTAGAGAGACATTTTATGTCTCTATTTGGTTTGGTCAGGGTGTGATTTGGGTGGGCATTCTATGTTCTGTTTTCTATGTTTTGTATTTCTATGTTTTGGCCTGGTATGGTTCTCTATCAGGGACAGCTGTCTATCGTTATCTCTGATTGGGAATCATACTTAGGCAGCCTTTTCCCTTTTGTCATTGTGGGAAGTTGTCTTTGTTAGGGGCACTATAGCCCTTGTAAGCTTCACGGTCGTTTCCTTGTTTTGTTGTTTTATTGGCGACATTTTACAAAATAAAAAATGTACGCTCACAACGCTGCACCTTGGTCTCATACCGACGTCTCATTCCGACGACGGCCGTGACACCAATGGACCAAGCAGCGTGGCCAGGAGGAGCAGGAATCCTGGGCCCGGGAGAAGAGAGAGTGGAGGACATCTTGGACATGGGAGCAGGTTATGGCAGGGGACAAGACCCTGCCATGGAAACAGGTGGAAGTAGCAAGGGAGGAACAACAACGATACCAGGAGTCAAGGCTAGCACAGAAGCCCGAGAGGCAGCCCCAACAAAAATTCCAGCTCCCCGCACGTGCCGGGCCAAAGTCACCATCCAGCCAGGACAGGTTGTGCAGGCTCTATGCTCGAGACCTCCAGTGCGCCTCCACGGCCCAGTGAATCCGGTGCCTCCGCCAAGAACCAAGCCTCCTGTATGTCTCCCCAGGCTGTGAGTCCTGTGGCAGCTCCCAGAACCAGGCCTCCTGTATGTCTCCCCAGCCTGGTGAGTCCTGTGCCTGCTCCCAGAACCAAGCCTCCTGTATGTCTCCCCAGGCTGTGAGTCCTGTGCCTGCTCCCAGAACCAAGCCTCCTGTATGTCTCCCCAGCCTGGTGAGTCCTGTGCCTGCTCCAAGAACCAGGCCTCCTGTAAGTCTTTCCAGCCTGTGAGTTCTGTGCCTGCTCCCAGAACCAGGCCTCCTGCATGTCTCCCCAGCCTGTGAGTCCTGTGCCTGCTCCCAGAACCAGGCCTCCTGTATGTCTCCCCAGCCTGTGAGTCCTGTGCCTGTTCCCAGAACCAGGCCTCCTGTATGTCTCCCCAGCCGGGTGAGCCCTGTGCCTGCTCCCAGAACCAATCCTCCTTTATGTCTCACCCAGTCTGGTGAGCATTGTGCCTGCTCCCAGAACCAAACCTCCAGTAAGTCTCCCCAGCCTGGTAAGCCCTGTGGCAGCTCCACGCACCAGGCTGCCCATACGTCTCCTCACTCCAGTGATGATCCATGGCATGAAGCCTCCAGTGATGATCCATGGCACGAAGCCTCCAGTGATGATCCATGGCACGAAGCCTCCAGTGATGATCCATGGCACGAAGCCTCCAGTGATGATCCATGGCAAGAAGCCTCCAACGACGGTCTCCAGCGGCGGCCTTCAGGCAGGAGCCTCCAGCGATGGCCTTCAGGCAGGAGCCTCCAGCGATGGCCTTCAGGCAGGAGCCTCCAACGACGGTCTCCAGCGGCGGCCTTCAGGCAGGAGCCTCCAGCGACGGTCTCCAGCGATGGCCTTCAGGCAGGAGCCTCCAACGACGGTCTCCAGCGGCGGCCTTCAGGCAGGAGCCTCCAGCGACGGTCTCCAGTGGCGGCCTTCAGGCAGGAGCCTCCAACGACGGCAGCCTTTTCCCCTTTTGTCATTGTGGGAAGTTATCTTTGTTAGGGGCACTATAAGCTTCATGGTCATTTCCTTGTATCCTTGTTTCGTTGGAGACATTTTACAAAATAAAATAAAATGTACACTCAAAACGCTGTCTCATTCCGACGACGGCCGTGACAACTACATAGCGTACTGTTTTTATTTACTTTTCTGCTCTTTTGCACACGAGCATCTCTACTTGCACATCATCATCAGCTCAGTTATCACTTCAGAGTGAATTGCTAAATTGTAATTACGATGCCACTATTGGCCTATTTATTGCCTTACCTCCTTGCTTCATTTGCACACATTGTATACAATTTTTTCTATTGTGATATTGACTGTACGATTGCTTATCCCATGTGTAACTCTGTGTTGTTTTTGGTCACACTGCTTTGCTTTATCTTGGCCAGGTCGCAGTTGTAAATGAGAACTTGTTCTCAACTGGCCTACCTGGTTAAATAAAGGTGTTCTCAACTAGCCTACCTGGTTAAATAAAGGTGTTCTCAACTAGCCTACCTGGTTAAATAAAGGTGTTCTCAACTGGCCTACCTGATTAAATAAAGGTGAAATAAAATAAACTATTCTTACAAAAGTACAAAGTGTGCATTTCTAGCCATCTTTGAAAAGCCAGTCAGGTAAAGAGCTTTTTTATGTTTTAAAGGGACGGTGTTGTATTTTCAGACCGGCTTGAATAAGCTAAGTAGCCAATAGGCAGAGCGTTGCATAATTTGTCTGATTCTTTGTAATAATTGTACGGGAATAATAATGAATTTTAATTTTCTAAAAGTGGTTTCTTGCATCAAACAACACATTCAGTCACCTCCTTGTCTGAAGGACAAGTGGATCAACAGGTTAAAGGTCAAGCCCTGCATGTGTTTTTCATAAGTCTCATGGAATGTAGGCCTATATTGAACACCACACATTGGCTGCTACTGTAGGCTGAATGATAGAACATCTATTTCCATGTAAAATTTTATGGGATGCATTTTCTCCATTGTTTTTAATGGTAGGCAACTCTGGTAGACCTACATTATGATCAAATAGCCACAGTTGCCTACTCGTCCACTGTTAAAACTATAACTTACAGCAGGTACTGCCTCAGTGTTCACAGTAAAACTGTAACTTAAAGCAGGTACAGCCTCAGTGTTCACAGTAAAACTATAACTTAAAGCAGGTACAGCCTCAGTGTTCACAGTAAACGTGCGCTGGAAGTTGCACAGAATTTTCACAACTTTCAAGTTTGTGCTCAGCAGACCTTAAATTTGCTCAGTGGGGAAAATTGAGGTAACATTTTACATAATATACACATACATTACAGCCTGGAACACTGTGTGGCACACTGGACATGATGTGTTAGTTTACTTTGCGTTTAATTTGCTAATTTTATCCCTAAACCAATAATGTTTTTTAATAAATACCACTAATATATAATATTTTGTTTCTTAATTGTAGACACTGTCGCAGATGTTCCCATCGCAATGGTTTTACCATAGTCAGGTAAAGTCCCTTCAAACTTTTAGTAAACACAGACATACACACACAGGACCTAGTGAAAGTCTACACCCGCTTTGCAAAGTCTTCACATTTTGCTGCCTAAAAGGTAAGTAATTAATTATATGTTTTTGCCTACATATCTACACAAACCAAGTAGGCAAAAACATATAATTAATTACTTACCTTTTAGGCAGAAAAATTCAAAGTGAAAGAAAGTTGTAGAATAAAAATAATAATGATAATAAATAAAACATTTTAAAAAGATTGTGTTGCATTGATTGTCTTCAGAGGTCATACTGGTTGGAAACACCCCAGAGGTCATACTGGTTGGAAACAACCCAGAGTTCATACTGTCTGGAAACACCCCAGAGTTCATACTGGTTGGAAACACCCCAGAGTTCATACTGGTTGGAAACACCCCAGATGTCATACTTGGTGGAAACACCCCAGAGTTCATACTGGTTGGAAACACCCCAGAGGTCATACTGGTTGGAAACACCCCAGAGTTCATACTGGTTGGAAACACCCCAGAGTTCATACTGTCTGGAAACACCCCAGAGTTCATACTTGGTGGAAACACCCCAGAGTTCATACTGGTTGGAAACACCCCAGAGTTCATACTTGGTGGAAACACCCCAGAGTTCATACTGGTTGGAAACACCCCAGAGGTCATACTTGGTGGAAACATCCCAGAGTTCATACTGGTTGGAAAAACCCCAGAGTTCATACTGGTTGGAAACACCCCAGAGTTCATACTGGTTGGTAACACCCCAGAGGTCATACTGGTTGGAAACACCCCAGATGTCATACTTGGTGGAAACACCCCAGAGTTCATACTGGTTGGAAACACCCCAGAGGTCATACTGGTTGGAAACACCCCAGAGTTCATACTGGTTGGAAACACCCCAGAGTTCATACTGTCTGGAAACACCCCAGAGTTCATACTTGGTGGAAACACCCCAGAGTTCATACTGGTTGGAAACACCCCAGAGTTCATACTTGGTGGAAACACCCCAGAGTTCATACTGGTTGGAAACACCCCAGAGGTCATACTTGGTGGAAACATCCCAGAGTTCATACTGGTTGGAAAAACCCCAGAGTTCATACTGGTTGGAAACACCCCAGAGTTCATACTTGGTGGAAACACCTCAGAGTTCATACTTGGTGGAAACACCCCAGAGTTCATACTAGTTGGAAACACCCCAGAGGTCATACTTGGAGAAAACACCCCAGAGTTCATACTTGGTGGAAACACCCCAGAGTACATACTTGGTGGAAACACCTCAGAGTTCATACTTGGTGGAAACACTGTATACTAAACATTTTGTATACACACAAACACAGATATCCACACACACCTACCGACAGGCCTACTGTACATATGTTTAAATACATATTATACTGAAACACATTGACTAAATCCCCATCATTTACATATTATACTTGAAACACATTGACTAAATCCCTATCGTTTACACATTATACTGAAACACATTGACTAAATCCCCCATCGTTTACATATTATACTGAAACACATTGATTAAACCCCCATTGTTTACTTTGCTTATTCTATCTCTAGAACAATTTCTTAATAAATACCACTAACGTATACCATTTTGTTTTCTAATTGTAGATGAACATGGATATGCTTTACTCTCAGGCTAGTCGGGTAAGATCAATTTAAACTAACTATCACCATTCAAAATGAGAATTACACACAATAAATTGGATATAATAACATATTAATAATGTATTTTTTAAAGTGCTAGACTTACATTTTGCTCAAAGCTCTACTATATGAGGGAATTAAGTCTGTGACTGTGAATGTTGTCGATATTGATCATCTTTGTCTCACAGTGTATTGTGATGGCCAGTTCCTCCTCCATCTTGGGAAAATGGGAAATCAGGTCCTGCAACGACACACACGGCTTCATCTGTCAGCGTAAAGTTGGTGAGAAAAGACATTCTCCTCCTCCTCTTCTCTCTCTCTCTCCTTCTTTCTCTCTCCTACTCTTCATCCTCTTCTTCCTCCTCCTTTTTGTCTCCATCCTCGGCCCTGTGATTTGTAATGTGACTAAGTGTTGCTCTGCCCACCTAGACTCAGGCATCCCAGTCCCGACACCGACAGTGTTACCTAGAGGCTGGGTGAAGCTGGCCAACGACTCCTACAAGGTGCTGCCCCAGAACAGGACATGGCCCGAAGCCCGGATGCAGTGTGAGGCTGAGGAGGGCCAGCTGGCTAGCACCCTGGATGAACTGTCAGCAGCCTACCTGGAGCTGCAGGCTTTGAAGCTGCAGACACCACTGTGGATTGGACTCAATAGGAATGAGGTACAGTACTAGCTGTCTCTTCAGGTGCAACGGACTCCTCATCAGAACAGGCAGGTTATTGGTACTGTTGGACTCTGGGTAAAACTTTGAACATTTCTATACTTGAGACATGATGGATCATAAGTAATACTATAGTATCTGAGGGGTGATAGAGACTGGTTGGTACATCAGTAATACTATAGTATCTGAGGGGTGATAGAGACTGGTTGGTACATCAGTAATACTATAGTATCTGAGGGGTGATAGAGACTGGTTGGTACATCAGTAATACTATAGTTTTCTGAGGGGTGATAGAGACTGGTTGTAGTAATACTATAGTATCTGAGGGGTGATAGAGACTGGTTGTAGTAATACTATAGTATCTGAGGGGTGATAGAGACTGGTTGGTACATCAGTAATACTATAGTATCTGAGGGGTGATAGAGACTGGTTGGTATATCAGTAATACTATAGTATCTGAGGGGTGATAGAGACTGGTTGGTACATCAGTAATACTATAGTTTTCTGAGGGGTGATAGAGACTGGTTGTAGTAATACTATAGTATCTGAGGGGTGATAGAGACTGGTTGTAGTAATACTATAGCATCTGAGGGGTGATAGAGACTGGTTGTAGTAATACTATAGTATCTGAGGGGTGATAGAGACTGGTTGGTACATCAGTAATACTATGGTATCTGAGGGGTGATAGAGACTGGTTGGTATATCAGTAATACTATAGTATCTGAGGGGTGATAGAGACTGGTTGGTACATCAGTAATACTATAGTATCTGAGGGGGGATAGAGACTGGTTGATGCATCAGTAATACTATAGTATCTGAGGAGTGATAGAGACTGGTTGGTACATCAGTAATACTACAGTATCTGAGGGGTGATAGAGACTGGTTGGTACATCAGTAATACTGTAGTATCTGAGGGGTGAGAGACACTGGTTGGTACATCAGTAATACTATAGTATCTGAGGGGTGACAGAGACATGTTGGTACATCAGTAATACTATAGTATCTGAGGGGTGATAGAGACTGGTTGTAGGAATACTATAGTATCTGAGTGGTGATAGAGACTGGTTGGTACAGCAGTAATACTATAGTATCTGAGGGGTGACAGAGACTGGTTGGTACATCAGTAATGCTATAGTATCTGATGGGTGATAGAGACTGGTTGTAGTAATACTATAGTATCTGAGGGGTGATAGAGACTGGTTGTTGTAATACTATAGTATCTGAGGGGTGATAGAGACTGGTTGGTACAGCAGTATTACTATAGTATTTGAGGGGTGATAGAGACTGTTTGTTACATCAGTAATACTATAGTATCTGAGGGGTGATAGACACTGGTTGTAGTATTACTATAGTATCTGAGGGGTGAGAGAGAGTGGTTGGTACATCAGTAATACTATAGTATCTGAGGGGTGATAGAGACGGGTTGTAGTAATACTATAGTATCTGAGGGGTGATAGAGACTGGTTGGTACATCATTAATACTATAGTATCTGAGGGGTAATAGAGACTGGTTGGTACATCAGTAATATTATAGTATCTGCGGGGTGAAAGAGACTGGTTGTAGTAATACTATAGTATCTGAGGGGTGATAGAGACTGGTTGTAGTAATGCTATAGTATCTGAGGGGTGATAGAGACTGGTTGTAGTAATTCTATAGTATCTGAGGGGTGATAGAGACTGGTTGGTACATCAGTTATACTATAGTATCTGAGGGGTGATAGAAAACGGTTGGTACATCAGTAATACTATAGTATCTGAGGGGTGATAGAGACTGGTTGGTACATCAGTATTACTATAGTATCTGAGGGGTGATAGAAAACGGTTGGTACATCAGTAATACTATAGTATCTGAGGGGTGATAGAGACTGGTTGGTACATCAGTATTACTATAGTATCTGAGGGGTGATAGAAAACGGTTGGTACATCAGTAATACTATAATATCTGAGGGGTGATAGAGACTGGTTGGTACATCAGATGTAACAAGGTGCTTCTACACCTGCATTGCTTCCTGTTTGGGGTTTTAGGCTGGGATTCTGTACAGCGCTGTGTGACATCAGCTGATCTAAGAAGGGCTTTATAAATACATTTGATAGAAGTTAATGGGTATCTGTAGGAATCCAGATGGCCTTGGAATGTGTTGGGTGATCGGGAAGAAGTCACGGGACTGCTGTAGGGGATACGGGTGGGTTTCAACCACAGGGTCGTCTGCAGCACCACAAAATGGTGTCCTCTGAGATAAAGCCTAGCTGTTCAGATTGTCAGGAAAGGCTAGTGTACTGTAATATAACATGGAGTTCAGATTGTCAGGAAAGGCTAGTGTACTGTAATATAACATGGAGTTCAGATTGTCAGGAAAGGCTAGTGTACTATAATATAACATGGAGATCAGATCGTCAGGGCGCTGCCAGCAGGAATCAAACCCATGAGAGTGACGTTGGGAGCGCCGTGCTCTACCAACTGACTTACAGCTGTAGTGGTTTGTTGTTTCAGACGCAAGGCTACTTCAGGTGGATGGACGGCTGGCCCTTGAGCATGGACCGGTGGGCCCAAGACGAGCCCAGCAGACACCGGCCCTGTGTCTACCTGGATGTGGAAGGCACCTGGAAGACAGCCCTTTGTAACCACACCTACCCCAGTGTGTGTAAGCAATCCCTCGGTGAGACAGTCACTGAACCAAGTGTGTTAGTAGTCACCATGTGAGACAGTCTCCTACCCCAGTGTGTTAGTAGTCACCATGTCAGACAGTCTCCTACTCTAGTGAGATAGTAGTCCCCAGGCGAGACAGGTACCTACCCCAGTGTGTTAGTAGTCACCAGGTGAGACAGTCTCCTACTCCAGTGTGTTAGTAGTCACCAGGTGAGACAGGTACCTACCCCAGTGTGTTAGTAGTCACCAGGCGAGACAGGTACCTACCCCAGTGTGTTAGAAGTCACCAGGTGAGACAGTCTCCAACCCCAGTGTGTTAGTAGGCCCCAGGTGAGACAGTCTCCTACCCCAGTGTGTTAGTAGTCCCCAGGTGAGACAGGTACCTACCCCAGTGTGTTAGGTGTCCCCAGGCGAGACAGTCTCCTACCCCAGTGTGTTAGTAGTCCCCAGGTGAGAAAGTCTCCTACCCCAGTGTGTTAGTAGTCACCAGCTGACAGTCTCCTACCCCAGTGTGTTAGTAGTCCCCAGGTGAGACAGTCTCCTACCCCAGTGTGTTAGTAGTCACCAGGTGAGACAGTCTCCTACCCCAGTGTGTTAGTAGTCCCCAGGTGAGACAGTCTCCTACCCCAGTGTGTTAGTAGTCACCAGGTGAGACAGTCTCCTACCCCAGTGTGTTAGTAGTCCCCAGGTGAGACAGGTACCTACCCCAGTGTGTTAGTGGTCACCAGGTGAGAGAGTCTCCTACCCCATTGTGTTAGAGGTCCCCAGGTGAGACAGTCTCCTACCCCAGTGTGTTAGTACTCACCAGGCGAGACAGGTACCTACCCCAGTGTGTTGGTCATCCCCAGGTGCGACAGGTACCTACCCCCGTGTGTTAGTAGTCCCCAGGTGAGACAGGTACCTACCACAGTGTGTTAGTAGTCACCAGGTGAGACAGGTACTTACCCCAGTGTGTTAGTAGTCACCAGGTGAGACAGTCTCCTTCCCCAGTGTGTTAGTAGTCACCAGGTGAGACAGGTACCTACTCCAGTGTGTTAGTAGTCACCAGGTGAGACAGTCTCCTACTCCAGTGTGTTAGTAGTCACCAGGTGAGACAGGTACATAACCCAGTGTGTTAGTAGTCACCAGGTGAGACAGGTACCTACCCCAGTGTGTTAGTAGTCCCCAGGTGAGACAGGTACTTACCCCAGTGTGTTAGTAGTCACCAAGTGAGACAGTCTCCTACCCCAGTGTGTTAGTAGTCACCAGGTGAGACAGGTACCTACCCCAGTGTGTTATTAGTAACCAGATGAGACAGTCTCCTACCCCAGTGTGTTAGTAGTCCCCAGGTGAGACAGTCTCCTACCCCAGTGTGTTAGTAGTCCTTAGGTGAGACAGTCTCCTACCCCAGTGTGTTAGTAGTCCCCAGGTGAGACAGTCTCCTACTCCAGAGTGTTAGTAGTCCCCAGGTGAGACAGTCTCATACCCCAATGTGTCAGTAGTCCCCAGGTGAGACAGTCACCCACCCCAATGTGTTAGTAGTCCCCAGGTGAGACGGGTACCTACCCCAGTGTGTTAGTAGTCACCAGGTGAGACAGTCACCTACCCCAGTGTGTTAGTAGTCCCCAGGTGAGACAGTCACCTACCCCAGTGTGTTAGTAGTCACCAGGTGAGACATTCACCTACCCCAGTCTGTTCGTAGTCCCCAGGTGAGACAGGTACCTACCCCAGTGTGTTAGTAGTCACCAGGTGAGACAGTCTCCTACTCCAGTGTGTTAGTAGTCTCCACGTGTGACAGGTACCTACCCCAGTGTGTTAGTAGTCACCAGGTGAGACAGTCTCCTACTCCAGTGTGTTAGTAGTCACCAGGTGAGACAGGTACCTACCCCAGTGTGTTAGTAGTCACCAGGTGAGACAGGTACCTACCCCAGTGTGTTAGTAGTCCCCAGGTGAGACAGGTACCTACCCCAGTGTGTAAGTAGTAACCAAGTGAGACAGTCTCCTACCCCAGTGTGTTAGTAGTCACCAGGTGAGACAGGTACCTACCCCAGTTTGTTAGTAGTAACCAGATGAGACAGTCTCCTACTCCAGTGTGTTAGTAGTCTCCAGGTGAGACAGTCTCCTACTCCAGTGTGTTAGTAGTCACCAGGTGAGACAGGTACCTACCCCAGTGTGTTAGTAGTCACCAAGTGAGACAGTCTCCTACCCCAGTGTGTTAGTAGTTCCCAGGTGAGACAGTCTCCTACCCCAGTGTGTTAGTAGTCACCAGGTGAAACAGTCTCCTACCCCAATGTGTTAGTAGTCACTAGGTGATACAGGTAGCTACCCGAGTGTGTTAGTAGTCACTAGGTGAGACAGTCTCCTACCCCAGTGTGTTAGTAGTCACCAGGTGAGACAGGTAGCTACTCCAGTGTGTTAGTAGTCACCAGGTGAGACAGTCTCCTACACCAATGTGTTAGTAGTAACTAGGTGAGACAGGTACCTACCCCAGTGTGTTAGTAGTCACCAGGTGAGACATTCACCTACCCCAGTCTGTTCGTAGTCCCCAGGTGAGACAGGTACCTACCCCAGTGTGTTAGTAGTCACCAGGTGAGACAGTCTCCTACTCCAGTGTGTTAGTAGTCTCCACGTGTGACAGGTACCTACCCCAGTGTGTTAGTAGTTCCCAGGTGAGACAGTCTCCTACCCCAGTGTGTTAGTAGTCACCAGGTGAAACAGTCTCCTACCCCAATGTGTTAGTAGTAACTAGGTGAGACAGGTACCTACCCCAGTGTGTTAGTAGTCACCAGGTGAGACAGTCTTCTACCTCAGTGTGTTAGTAGTCACCAGCTGACAATCTCTTACCCCAGTGTGTTAGTAGTCACCAGGTGAGACAGTCACCTACCCCAGTGTGTTAGTAGTCCCCAGGTGAGACAAGTACCTACCCCAGTGTGTTAGTAGTCACCAGGCGAGACAGGTACCTACCTCAGTGTGTTAGTAGTCACCAGGTGAGACAGGTACCTACCCCAGTGTGTTAGTAGTAACCAGGTGAGACAGGTACTTACTCCAGTGTGTTAGTAGTCACCAGGTGAGACAGTCTCCTACTCCAGAGTGTTAGTAGTCCCCAGGTGAGACAGTCTCCTACCCCAGTGTGTTAGTAGTCACCAGGTGAGACAGTCTCCTACCCCAGTGTGTTAGTAGTCACCAGGTGAGACAGGTACCTACCCCAGTGTGTTAGTAGTCACCAGGCGAGACAGGTACCTACCCCAGTGTGTTAGTAGTAACCAGGTGAGACAGGTACTTACTCCAGTGTGTTAGTAGTCACCAGGTGAGACAGTCTCCTACACCAGTGTGTTAGTAGTCACCAGGTGAGACAGTCTCCTACCTCAGTGTGTTAGTAGTCACCAGCTGACAATCTCTTACCCCAGTGTGTTGGTAGTCACAAGGTGTGACAGGTACCAACCACAGTGTGTTAGTTGTCCCCAGGCAAGACAGGTACCTACCTCAATGTGTTGCTAGTACCCAGGTGAGACATGTACCTACCCCGGTGTGTTAGTAGTCACCAGGTGAGACAGTCACCTACCCCAGTGTGTTAGTAGTCCCCAGGTGAGACAGGTACCTACCCCAGTGTGTTAGTAGTCACCAGGCGAGACAGGTACCTACCCCAGTGTGTTAGTAGTCACCAGGTGAGACAGGTACCTACCCCAGTGTGTAAGTAGTAACCAGGTGAGACAGGTACTTACCCCAGTATGTTAGTAGTCACCAGGTGAGACAGTCTCCTACTCCAGTGTGTTAGTAGTCACCAGGTGAGACAGTCTCCTACTCCAGAGTGTTAGTAGTCCCCAGGTGAGACAGGTACCTACCCCAGTGTGTTAGCAGTCTCCAAGTGAGACAGTCTCCTACCCCAGTGTGTTAGTAGTCCCCAGGTGAGACAGTCTCATACCCCAATGTGTCAGTAGTCCCCAGGTGAGACAGTCACCCACCCCAGTGTGTTAGTAGTCCCCAGGTGAGACGGGTACCTACCCCAGTGTGTTAGTAGTCACCAGGTGAGACAGTCACCTACCCCAGTGTGTTAGTAGTCCCCAGGTGAGACAGTCACCTACCCCATTGTTTTAGTAGTCACCAGGTGAGACATTCACCTACCCCAGTCTGTTGGTAGTCCCCAGGTGAGACAGGTACCTACCCCAGTGTGTTAGTAGTCACCAGGTGAGACAGGTACCTACCCCAGTGTGTTAGTAGTCACCAAGTGTGACAGGTACCTACCCCAGTGTGTTAGTAGACACCAGGTGAGACAGTCTCCTACCCCATTGTGTTAGTAGTCCCCAGGTGAGACAGTCTCCTACCCCAGTGTGTTAGTAGTCACCAGCTGACAGTCTCCTACCCCAGTGTGTTAGTCATCACCAGGTGAGACAGGTACCTACCACAATGTGTTAGTCACCAGGTGAGACAGGTACCTACCACAGTGTGTTAGAGGTGCCCAGGTGAGACAGTCTCCTACCCCAGTGTGTTAGTACTCACCAGGCGAGACAGGTACCTACCCCAGTGTGTTGGTCATCCCCAGGTGCGACCCCCGTGTGTTAGTAGTCCCCAGGTGAGACAGGTACCTACCACAGTGTGTTAGTAGTCACCAGGTGAGACAGGTACTTACCCCAGTGTGTTTGTAGGCCCCAGGTGAGACGGGTACCTACCCCAGTGTGTTAGTAGTCACCAGGTGAGACAGTCACCTACCCCAGTGTGTTAGTAGTCCCCAGGTGAGACAGTCACCTACCCCAGTGTGTTAGTAGTCACCAGGTGAGACATTCACCTACCCCAGTCTGTTCGTAGTCCCCAGGTGAGACAGGTACCTACCCCAGTGTGTTAGTAGTCACCAGGTGAGACAGTCTCCTACTCCAGTGTGTTAGTAGTCTCCACGTGTGACAGGTACCTACCCCAGTGTGTTAGTAGTCACCAGGTGAGACAGTCTCCTACTCCAGTGTGTTAGTAGTCACCAGGTGAGACAGGTACCTACCCCAGTGTGTTAGTAGTCACCAGGTGAGACAGTCTCCTACTCCAGTGTGTTAGTAGTCTCCACGTGTGACAGGTACCTACCCCAGTGTGTTAGTAGTCCCTAGGTGAGACAGTCTCCTACCCCAGTGTGTTAGTAGTCCCCAGGTGAGACAGTCTCCTACTCCAGAGTGTTAGTAGTCCCCAGGTGAGACAGTATCCTACTCCAGTGTGTTAGTAGTCCCCAGGTGAGACAGTCTCCTACTCCAGAGTGTTAGTAGTCCCCAGGTGAGACAGTCTCCTACTCCAGAGTGTTAGTAGTCCCCAGGTGAGACAGTATCCTACCCCAGTGTGTTAGTAGTCACCAAGTGAGACAGTCTCCTACTCCAGAGTGTTAGTAGTCCCCAAGTGAGACAGTCTCCTACTCCAGAGTGTTAGTAGTCCCCAGGTGAGACAGTCTCCTACTCCAGAGTGTTAGTAGTCCCCAGGTGAGACAGTATCCTACCCCAGTGTGTTAGTAGTCACCAGGTGTGACAGTCTCCTACCCCAGTGTGTTAGTAGTCCCCAGGTGAGACAGTCTCATACCCCAATGTGTCAGTAGTCCCCAGGTGAGACAGTCACCCACCCCAATGTGTTAGTAGTCCCCAGGTGAGACGGGTACCTACCCCAGTGTGTTAGTAGTCACCAGGTGAGACAGTCACCTACCCCAGTGTGTTAGTAGTCCCCAGGTGAGACAGTCACCTACCCCAGTGTGTTAGTAGTCACCAGGTGAGACATTCACCTACCCCAGTCTGTTCGTAGTCCCCAGGTGAGACAGGTACCTACCCCAGTGTGTTAGTAGTCACCAGGTGAGACAGTCTCCTACTCCAGTGTGTTAGTAGTCTCCACGTGTGACAGGTACCTACCCCAGTGTGTTAGTAGTCACCAGGTGAGACAGTCTCCTACTCCAGTGTGTTAGTAGTCACCAGGTGAGACAGGTACCTACCCCAGTGTGTTAGTAGTCACCAGGTGAGACAGGTACCTACCCCAGTGTGTTAGTAGTCCCCAGGTGAGACAGGTACCTACCCCAGTGTGTTAGTAGTAACCAAGTGAGACAGTCTCCTACCCCAGTGTGTTAGTAGTCACCAGGTGAGACAGGTACCTACCCCAGTTTGTTAGTAGTAACCAGATGAGACAGTCTCCTACTCCAGTGTGTTAGTAGTCTCCAGGTGAGACAGTCTCCTACTCCAGTGTGTTAGTAGTCACCAGGTGAGACAGGTACCTACCCCAGTGTGTTAGTAGTCACCAAGTGAGACAGTCTCCTACCCCAGTGTGTTAGTAGTTCCCAGGTGAGACAGTCTCCTACCCCAGTGTGTTAGTAGTCACCAGGTGAAACAGTCTCCTACCCCAATGTGTTAGTAGTCACTAGGTGATACAGGTAGCTACCCGAGTGTGTTAGTAGTCACTAGGTGAGACAGTCTCCTACCCCAGTGTGTTAGTAGTCACCAGGTGAGACAGGTAGCTACTCCAGTGTGTTAGTAGTCACCAGGTGAGACAGTCTCCTACACCAATGTGTTAGTAGTAACTAGGTGAGACAGGTACCTACCCCAGTGTGTTAGTAGTCACCAGGTGAGACATTCACCTACCCCAGTCTGTTCGTAGTCCCCAGGTGAGACAGGTACCTACCCCAGTGTGTTAGTAGTCACCAGGTGAGACAGTCTCCTACTCCAGTGTGTTAGTAGTCTCCACGTGTGACAGGTACCTACCCCAGTGTGTTAGTAGTTCCCAGGTGAGACAGTCTCCTACCCCAGTGTGTTAGTAGTCACCAGGTGAAACAGTCTCCTACCCCAATGTGTTAGTAGTAACTAGGTGAGACAGGTACCTACCCCAGTGTGTTAGTAGTCACCAGGTGAGACAGTCTTCTACCTCAGTGTGTTAGTAGTCACCAGCTGACAATCTCTTACCCCAGTGTGTTAGTAGTCACCAGGTGAGACAGTCACCTACCCCAGTGTGTTAGTAGTCCCCAGGTGAGACAAGTACCTACCCCAGTGTGTTAGTAGTCACCAGGCGAGACAGGTACCTACCTCAGTGTGTTAGTAGTCACCAGGTGAGACAGGTACCTACCCCAGTGTGTTAGTAGTAACCAGGTGAGACAGGTACTTACTCCAGTGTGTTAGTAGTCACCAGGTGAGACAGTCTCCTACTCCAGAGTGTTAGTAGTCCCCAGGTGAGACAGTCTCCTACCCCAGTGTGTTAGTAGTCACCAGGTGAGACAGTCTCCTACCCCAGTGTGTTAGTAGTCACCAGGTGAGACAGGTACCTACCCCAGTGTGTTAGTAGTCACCAGGCGAGACAGGTACCTACCCCAGTGTGTTAGTAGTAACCAGGTGAGACAGGTACTTACTCCAGTGTGTTAGTAGTCACCAGGTGAGACAGTCTCCTACACCAGTGTGTTAGTAGTCACCAGGTGAGACAGTCTCCTACCTCAGTGTGTTAGTAGTCACCAGCTGACAATCTCTTACCCCAGTGTGTTGGTAGTCACAAGGTGTGACAGGTACCAACCACAGTGTGTTAGTTGTCCCCAGGCAAGACAGGTACCTACCTCAATGTGTTGCTAGTACCCAGGTGAGACATGTACCTACCCCGGTGTGTTAGTAGTCACCAGGTGAGACAGTCACCTACCCCAGTGTGTTAGTAGTCCCCAGGTGAGACAGGTACCTACCCCAGTGTGTTAGTAGTCACCAGGCGAGACAGGTACCTACCCCAGTGTGTTAGTAGTCACCAGGTGAGACAGGTACCTACCCCAGTGTGTAAGTAGTAACCAGGTGAGACAGGTACTTACCCCAGTATGTTAGTAGTCACCAGGTGAGACAGTCTCCTACTCCAGTGTGTTAGTAGTCACCAGGTGAGACAGTCTCCTACTCCAGAGTGTTAGTAGTCCCCAGGTGAGACAGGTACCTACCCCAGTGTGTTAGCAGTCTCCAAGTGAGACAGTCTCCTACCCCAGTGTGTTAGTAGTCCCCAGGTGAGACAGTCTCATACCCCAATGTGTCAGTAGTCCCCAGGTGAGACAGTCACCCACCCCAGTGTGTTAGTAGTCCCCAGGTGAGACGGGTACCTACCCCAGTGTGTTAGTAGTCACCAGGTGAGACAGTCACCTACCCCAGTGTGTTAGTAGTCCCCAGGTGAGACAGTCACCTACCCCATTGTTTTAGTAGTCACCAGGTGAGACATTCACCTACCCCAGTCTGTTGGTAGTCCCCAGGTGAGACAGGTACCTACCCCAGTGTGTTAGTAGTCACCAGGTGAGACAGGTACCTACCCCAGTGTGTTAGTAGTCACCAAGTGTGACAGGTACCTACCCCAGTGTGTTAGTAGACACCAGGTGAGACAGTCTCCTACCCCATTGTGTTAGTAGTCCCCAGGTGAGACAGTCTCCTACCCCAGTGTGTTAGTAGTCACCAGCTGACAGTCTCCTACCCCAGTGTGTTAGTCATCACCAGGTGAGACAGGTACCTACCACAATGTGTTAGTCACCAGGTGAGACAGGTACCTACCACAGTGTGTTAGAGGTGCCCAGGTGAGACAGTCTCCTACCCCAGTGTGTTAGTACTCACCAGGCGAGACAGGTACCTACCCCAGTGTGTTGGTCATCCCCAGGTGCGACCCCCGTGTGTTAGTAGTCCCCAGGTGAGACAGGTACCTACCACAGTGTGTTAGTAGTCACCAGGTGAGACAGGTACTTACCCCAGTGTGTTTGTAGGCCTCAGGTGAGACGGGTACCTACCCCAGTGTGTTAGTAGTCACCAGGTGAGACAGTCACCTACCCCAGTGTGTTAGTAGTCCCCAGGTGAGACAGTCACCTACCCCAGTGTGTTAGTAGTCACCAGGTGAGACATTCACCTACCCCAGTCTGTTCGTAGTCCCCAGGTGAGACAGGTACCTACCCCAGTGTGTTAGTAGTCACCAGGTGAGACAGTCTCCTACTCCAGTGTGTTAGTAGTCTCCACGTGTGACAGGTACCTACCCCAGTGTGTTAGTAGTCACCAGGTGAGACAGTCTCCTACTCCAGTGTGTTAGTAGTCACCAGGTGAGACAGGTACCTACCCCAGTGTGTTAGTAGTCACCAGGTGAGACAGGTACCTACCCCAGTGTGTTAGTAGTCACCAAGTGTGACAGGTACCTACCCCAGTGTGTTAGTAGTCACCAAGTGTGACAGGTACCTACCCCAGTGTGTTAGTAGACACCAGGTGAGACAGTCTCCTACCCCATTGTGTTAGTAGTCCCCAGGTGAGACAGTCTCCTACCCCAGTGTGTTAGTAGTCACGAGCTGACAGTCTCCTACCCCAGTGTGTTAGTCATCACCAGGTGAGACAGGTACCTACCACAGTGTGTTAGAGGTGCCCAGGTGAGACAGTCTCCTACCCCAGTGTGTTAGTACTCACCAGGCGAGACAGGTACCTACCCCAGTGTGTTGGTCATCCCCAGGTGCGACCCCCGTGTGTTAGTAGTCCCCAGGTGAGACAGGTACCTACCACAGTGTGTTAGTAGTCACCAGGTGAGACAGGTACTTACCCCAGTGTGTTTGTAGGCCCCAGGTGAGACAGTCACCTACCCCAGTGTGTTAGTAGTCACCAGGTGAGACATTCACCTACCCCAGTCTGTTCGTAGTCCCCAGGTGAGACAGGTACCTACCCCAGTGTGTTAGTAGTCACCAGGTGAGACAGTCTCCTACTCCAGTGTGTTAGTAGTCTCCACGTGTGACAGGTACCTACCCCAGTGTGTTAGTAGTCACCAGGTGAGACAGTCTCCTACTCCAGTGTGTTAGTAGTCACCAGGTGAGACAGGTACCTACCCCAGTGTGTTAGTAGTCACCAGGTGAGACAGGTACCTTCCCCAGTGTGTTAGTAGTCCCCAGGTGAGACAGGTACCTACCCCAGTGTGTTAGTAGTAACCAAGTGAGACAGTCTCCTACCCCAGTGTGTTAGTAGTCACCAGGTGAGACAGGTACCTACCCCAGTTTGTTAGTAGTAACCAGATGAGACAGTCTCCTACTCCAGTGTGTTAGTAGTCTCCAGGTGAGACAGTCTCCTACTCCAGTGTGTTAGTAGTCACCAGGTGAGACAGGTACCTACCCCAGTGTGTTAGTAGTCACCAAGTGAGACAGTCTCCTACCCCAGTGTGTTAGTAGTTCCCAGGTGAGACAGTCTCCTACCCCAGTGTGTTAGTAGTCACCAGGTGAAACAGTCTCCTACCCCAATGTGTTAGTAGTCACTAGGTGATACAGGTAGCTACCCGAGTGTGTTAGTAGTCACCAGGTGAGACAGTCTCCTACCCCAGTGTGTTAGTAGTCACCAGGTGAGACAGGTAGCTACTCCAGTGTGTTAGTAGTCACCAGGTGAGACAGTCTCCTACACCAGTGTGTTAGTAGTAACTAGGTGAGACAGGTACCTACCCCAGTGTGTTAGTAGTCACCAGGTGAGACAGTCTTCTACCTCAGTGTGTTAGTAGTCACCAGCTGACAATCTCTTACCCCAGTGTGTTAGTAGTCACCAGGTGAGACAGTCACCTACCCCAGTGTGATAGTAGTCCCCAGGTGAGACAAGTACCTACCCCAGTGTGTTAGTAGTCACCAGGCGAGACAGGTACCTACCTCAGTGTGTTAGTAGTCACCAGGTGAGACAGGTACCTACCCCAGTGTGTTAGTAGTAACCAGGTGAGACAGGTACTTACTCCAGTGTGTTAGTAGTCACCAGGTGAGACAGTCTCCTACTCCAGAGTGTTAGTAGTCCCCAGGTGAGACAGTCTCCTACCCCAGTGTGTTAGTAGTCACCAGGTGAGACAGTCTCCTACCCCAGTGTGTTAGTAGTCACCAGGTGAGACAGGTACCTACCCCAGTGTGTTAGTAGTCACCAGGCGAGACAGGTACCTACCCCAGTGTGTTAGTAGTAACCAGGTGAGACAGGTACTTACTCCAGTGTGTTAGTAGTCACCAGGTGAGACAGTCTCCTACACCAGTGTGTTAGTAGTCACCAGGTGAGACAGTCTCCTACCTCAGTGTGTTAGTAGTCACCAGCTGACAATCTCTTACCCCAGTGTGTTGGTAGTCACAAGGTGTGACAGGTACCAACCACAGTGTGTTAGTTGTCCCCAGGCAAGACAGGTACCTACCTCAATGTGTTGCTAGTACCCAGGTGAGACATGTACCTACCCCGGTGTGTTAGTAGTCACCAGGTGAGACAGTCACCTACCCCAGTGTGTTAGTAGTCCCCAGGTGAGACAGGTACCTACCCCAGTGTGTTAGTAGTCACCAGGCGAGACAGGTACCTACCCCAGTGTGTTAGTAGTCACCAGGTGAGACAGGTACCTACCCCAGTGTGTAAGTAGTAACCAGGTGAGACAGGTACTTACCCCAGTATGTTAGTAGTCACCAGGTGAGACAGTCTCCTACTCCAGTGTGTTAGTAGTCACCAGGTGAGACAGTCTCCTACTCCAGAGTGTTAGTAGTCCCCAGGTGAGACAGGTACCTACCCCAGTGTGTTAGCAGTCTCCAAGTGAGACAGTCTCCTACCCCAGTGTGTTAGTAGTCCCCAGGTGAGACAGTCTCATACCCCAATGTGTCAGTAGTCCCCAGGTGAGACAGTCACCCACCCCAGTGTGTTAGTAGTCCCCAGGTGCGACCCCCGTGTGTTAGTAGTCCCCAGGTGAGACAGGTACCTACCACAGTGTGTTAGTAGTCACCAGGTGAGACAGGTACTTACCCCAGTGTGTTTGTAGGCCCCAGGTGAGACAGTCACCTACCCCAGTGTGTTAGTAGTCACCAGGTGAGACATTCACCTACCCCAGTCTGTTCGTAGTCCCCAGGTGAGACAGGTACCTACCCCAGTGTGTTAGTAGTCACCAGGTGAGTCAGTCTCCTACTCCAGTGTGTTAGTAGTCTCCACGTGTGACAGGTACCTACCCCAGTGTGTTAGTAGTCACCAGGTGAGACAGTCTCCTACTCCAGTGTGTTAGTAGTCACCAGGTGAGACAGGTACCTACCCCAGTGTGTTAGTAGTCACCAGGTGAGACAGGTACCTACCCCAGTGTGTTAGTAGTAACCAAGTGAGACAGTCTCCTACCCCAGTGTGTTAGTAGTCACCAGGTGAGACAGGTACCTACCCCAGTTTGTTAGTAGTAACCAGATGAGACAGTCTCCTACTCCAGTGTGTTAGTAGTCTCCAGGTGAGACAGTCTCCTACTCCAGTGTGTTAGTAGTCACCAGGTGAGACAGGTACCTACCCCAGTGTGTTAGTAGTCACCAAGTGAGACAGTCTCCTACCCCAGTGTGTTAGTAGTTCCCAGGTGAGACAGTCTCCTACCCCAGTGTGTTAGTAGTCACCAGGTGAAACAGTCTCCTACCCCAATGTGTTAGTAGTCACTAGGTGATACAGGTAGCTACCCGAGTGTGTTAGTAGTCACCAGGTGAGACAGTCTCCTACCCCAGTGTGTTAGTAGTCACCAGGTGAGACAGGTAGCTACTCCAGTGTGTTAGTAGTCACCAGGTGAGACAGTCTCCTACACCAGTGTGTTAGTAGTAACTAGGTGAGACAGGTACCTACCCCAGTGTGTTAGTAGTCACCAGGTGAGACAGTCTTCTACCTCAGTGTGTTAGTAGTCACCAGCTGACAATCTCTTACCCCAGTGTGTTAGTAGTCACCAGGTGAGACAGTCACCTACCCCAGTGTGATAGTAGTCCCCAGGTGAGACAAGTACCTACCCCAGTGTGTTAGTAGTCACCAGGCGAGACAGGTACCTACCTCAGTGTGTTAGTAGTCACCAGGTGAGACAGGTACCTACCCCAGTGTGTTAGTAGTAACCAGGTGAGACAGGTACTTACTCCAGTGTGTTAGTAGTCACCAGGTGAGACAGTCTCCTACTCCAGAGTGTTAGTAGTCCCCAGGTGAGACAGTCTCCTACCCCAGTGTGTTAGTAGTCACCAGGTGAGACAGTCTCCTACCCCAGTGTGTTAGTAGTCACCAGGTGAGACAGGTACCTACCCCAGTGTGTTAGTAGTCACCAGGCGAGACAGGTACCTACCCCAGTGTGTTAGTAGTAACCAGGTGAGACAGGTACTTACTCCAGTGTGTTAGTAGTCACCAGGTGAGACAGTCTCCTACACCAGTGTGTTAGTAGTCACCAGGTGAGACAGTCTCCTACCTCAGTGTGTTAGTAGTCACCAGCTGACAATCTCTTACCCCAGTGTGTTGGTAGTCACAAGGTGTGACAGGTACCAACCACAGTGTGTTAGTTGTCCCCAGGCAAGACAGGTACCTACCTCAATGTGTTGCTAGTACCCAGGTGAGACATGTACCTACCCCGGTGTGTTAGTAGTCACCAGGTGAGACAGTCACCTACCCCAGTGTGTTAGTAGTCCCCAGGTGAGACAGGTACCTACCCCAGTGTGTTAGTAGTCACCAGGCGAGACAGGTACCTACCCCAGTGTGTTAGTAGTCACCAGGTGAGACAGGTACCTACCCCAGTGTGTAAGTAGTAACCAGGTGAGACAGGTACTTACCCCAGTATGTTAGTAGTCACCAGGTGAGACAGTCTCCTACTCCAGTGTGTTAGTAGTCACCAGGTGAGACAGTCTCCTACTCCAGAGTGTTAGTAGTCCCCAGGTGAGACAGGTACCTACCCCAGTGTGTTAGCAGTCTCCAAGTGAGACAGTCTCCTACCCCAGTGTGTTAGTAGTCCCCAGGTGAGACAGTCTCATACCCCAATGTGTCAGTAGTCCCCAGGTGAGACAGTCACCCACCCCAGTGTGTTAGTAGTCCCCAGGTGAGACGGGTACCTACCCCAGTGTGTTAGTAGTCACCAGGTGAGACAGTCACCTACCCCAGTGTGTTAGTAGTCCCCAGGTGAGACAGTCACCTACCCCATTGTGTTAGTAGTCACCAGGTGAGACATTCACCTACCCCAGTCTGTTGGTAGTCCCCAGGTGAGACAGGTACCTACCCCAGTGTGTTAGTAGTCACCAGGTGAGACAGGTACCTACCCCAGTGTGTTAGTAGTCACCAAGTGTGACAGGTACCTACCCCAGTGTTTTAGTAGTCACCAAGTGTGACAGGTACCTACCCCAGTGTGTTAGTAGACACCAGGTGAGACAGTCTCCTACCCCATTGTGTTAGTAGTCCCCAGGTGAGACAGTCTCCTACCCCAGTGTGTTAGTAGTCACCAGCTGACAGTCTCCTACCCCAGTGTGTTAGTCATCACCAGGTGAGACAGGTACCTACCTCAATGTGTTAGTCACCAGGTGAGACAGGTACCTACCACAGTGTGTTAGAGGTGCCCAGGTGAGACAGTCTCCTACCCCAGTGTGTTAGTACTCACCAGGCGAGACAGGTACCTACCCCAGTGTGTTGGTCATCCCCAGGTGCGACCCCCGTGTGTTAGTAGTCCCCAGGTGAGACAGGTACCTACCACAGTGTGTTAGTAGTCACCAGGTGAGACAGGTACTTACCCCAGTGTGTTTGTGGGCCCCAGGTGAGACAGTCTCCTACCCCAGTGTGTTAGTAGTCACCAGGTGAGACAGGTACCTACCCCAGTGTGTTAGTAGTCCCCAGGTGAGACAGGTACCTACCCCAGTGTGTTAGTAGTAACCAAGTGAGACAGTCTCCTACCCCAGTGTGTTAGTAGTCACCAGGTGAGACAGGTACCTACCCCAGTGTGTTAGTAGTCTCCAGGTGAGACAGGTACCTACCCCAGTGTGTTAGTAGTAACCAAGTGAGACAGTCTCCTACCCCAGTGTGTTAGTAGTCACCAGGTGAGACAGGTACCTACCCCAGTGTGTTAGTAGTAACCAGATGAGACAGTCTCCTACTCCAGTGTGTTAGTAGTCCCCAGGTGAGACAGTCTCCTACCCCAGTGTGTTAGTAGTCCCCAGGTGAGACAGTCTCCTACTCCAGTGTGTTAGTAGTCACCAAGTGAGACAGTCTCCTACTCCAGAGTGTTAGTAGTCCCTAGGTGAGACAGTATCCTACTCCAGTGTGTTAGTAGTCACCAGGTGAGACAGTCTCCTACCCCAGTGTGTTAGTAGTCACCAGGTGAGACAGTCTCCTAACCCAGTGTGTTAGTAGTCACCAGGTGAGACAGGTAGCTACCCCAGTGTGTTAGTAGTCCCCAGGTGAGACAGTCTCCTACCCCAGTGTGTTAGTAGTCACCAGGTGAGACAGTCTCCTACCCCAGTGTGTTAGTAGTCCCCAGGTGATACAGGTAGCTACCCGAGCGTGTTAGTAGTCACCAGGTGAGACAGTCTCCTACCCCAGTGTGTTAGTAGTCACCAGGTGAGACAGTCTCCTACACCAGTGTGTTAGTAGTCACTAGGTGAGACAGGTACCTACCCCAGTGTGTTAGTATTCACCAGCTGACAATCTCTTACCCCAGTGTGTTAGTAGTCCCCAGGTGAGACAGGTACCTACCCCAGTGTGTTAGTAGTCACCAGGTGAGACAGTCACCTACCCCAGTGTGTTAGTAGTCCCCAGGTGAGACAGGTACCTACCCCAGTGTGTTAGTAGTCACCAGGCGAGACAGGTACCTACCCTAGTGTGTTAGTAGTCACCAGGTGAGACAGGTACCTACCCCAGTGTGTTAGTAGTAACCAGGTGAGACAGGTACTTACCCCAGTATGTTAGTAGTCACCAGGTGAGACAGTCTCCTACTCCAGTGTGTTAGTAGTCACCAGGCGAGACAGTCTCCTACTCCAGAGTGTTAGTAGTCCCCAGGTGAGACAGGTACCTACCCCAGTGTGTTAGCAGTCACCAAGTGAGACAGTCTCCTACCCCAGTGTGTTAGTAGTCCCCAGGTGAGACAGTCTCATACCCCAATGTGTCAGTAGTCCCCAGGTGAGACAGTCACCCACCCCAGTGTGTTAGTAGTCCCCAGGTGAGACGGGTACCTACCCCAGTGTGTTAGTAGTCATCAGGTGAGACAGTCACCTACCCCAGTGTGTTAGTAGTCCCCAGGTGAGACAGTCACCTACCCCATTGTGTTAGTAGTCACCAGGTGAGACAGGTAGCTACCCCAGTGTGTTAGTAGTCCCCAGGTGAGACAGTCTCCTACCCCAGTGTGTTAGTAGTCACCAGGTGAGACAGTCTCCTACCCCAGTGTGTTAGTAGTCACTAGGTGATACAGGTAGCTACCCGAGCGTGTTAGTAGTCACCAGGTGAGACAGTCTCCTACCCCAGTGTGTTAGTAGTCACCAGGTGAGACAGTCTCCTACACCAGTGTGTTAGTAGTCACTAGGTGAGACAGGTACCTACCCCAGTGTGTTAGTATTCACCAGCTGACAATCTCTTACCCCAGTGTGTTAGTAGTCCCCAGGTGAGACAGGTACCTACCCCAGTGTGTTAGTAGTCACCAGGTGAGACAGTCACCTACCCCAGTGTGTTAGTAGTCCCCAGGTGAGACAGGTACCTACCCCAGTGTGTTAGTAGTCACCAGGCGAGACAGGTACCTACCCTAGTGTGTTAGTAGTCACCAGGTGCGACAGGTAAATACCCCAGTGTGTTAGTAGTAACCAGGTGAGACAGGTACTTACCCCAGTATGTTAGTAGTCACCAGGTGAGACAGTCTCCTACTCCAGTGTGTTAGTAGTCACCAGGCGAGACAGTCTCCTACTCCAGAGTCTTAGTAGTCCCCAGGTGAGACAGGTACCTACCCCAGTGTGTTAGCAGTCACCAAGTGAGACAGTCTCCTACCCCAGTGTGTTAGTAGTCCCCAGGTGAGACAGTCTCATACCCCAATGTGTCAGTAGTCCCCAGGTGAGACAGTCACCCACCCCAGTGTGTTAGTAGTCCCCAGGTGAGACGGGTACCTACCCCAGTGTGTTAGTAGTCACCAGGTGAGACAGTCACCTACCCCAGTGTGTTAGTAGTCCCCAGGTGAGACAGTCACCTACCCCATTGTGTTAGTAGTCACCAGGTGAGACATTCACCTACCCCAGTCTGTTGGTAGTCCCCAGGTGAGACAGGTACCTACCCCAGTGTGTTAGTAGTCACCAGGAGAGACAGGTACCTACCCCAGTGTGTTAGTAGTCACCAAGTGTGACAGGTACCTACCCCAGTGTGTTAGTAGTCACCAAGTGTGACAGGTACCTACCCCAGTGTGTTAGTAGACACCAGGTGAGACAGTCTCCTACCCCATTGTGTTAGTAGTCCCCAGGTGAGACAGTCTCCTACCCCAGTGTGTTAGTCATCACCAGGTGAGACAGGTACCTACCTCAATGTGTTAGTCACCAGGTGAGACAGGTACCTACCACAGTGTGTTAGAGGTGCCCAGGTGAGACAGTCTCCTACCCCAGTGTGTTAGTACTCACCAGGCGAGACAGGTACTTACCCCAGTGTGTTGGTCATCCCCAGGTGCGACCCCCGTGTGTTAGTAGTCCCCAGGTGAGACAGGTACCTACCACAGTGTGTTAGTAGTCACCAGGTGAGACAGGTACTTACCCCAGTGTGTTTGTAGGCCCCAGGTGAGACAGTCTCCTACCCCAGTGTGTTAGTAGTCACCAGGTGAGACAGGTACCTACCCCAGTGTGTTAGTAGTCACCAGGTGAGACAGGTACCTACCCCAGTGTGTTAGTAGTCCCCAGGTGAGACAGGTACCTACCCCAGTGTGTTAGTAGTAACCAAGTGAGACAGTCTCCTACCCCAGTGTGTTAGTAGTCACCAGGTAAGACAGGTACCTACCCCAGTGTGTTAGTAGTAACCAGATGAGACAGTCTCCTACTCCAGTGTGTTAGTAGTCACCAAGTGAGATAGTCTCCTACTCCAGAGTGTTAATAGTCCCTAGGTGAGACAGTATCCTACTCCAGTGTGTTAGTAGTCACCAGGTGAGACAGTCTCCTACCCCAGTGTGTTAGTAGTCACCAGGTGAGACAGTCTCCTACCCCAGTGTGTTCGTAGTTCCCAGGTGAGACATTCTCCTACCCCAGTGTGTTAGTAGTCACCAGGTGAGACAGGTAGCTACCCCAGTGTGTTAGTAGTCACCAGGTGAGACAGTCTCCTACCCCAGTGTGTTAGTAGTCACCAGGTGAGACAGTCACCTACCCCAGTGTGTTAGTAGTCACCAGGTGAGACAGGTACTTACCCCAGTGTGTTAGTAGTCACGAGGTGAGACAGGTACCTACCCCGGTGTGTTTGTAGTCACCAGGTGAGACAGTCTCCTACACCAATGTGTTAGTAGTCCCCAGGTGAGACAGGTACCTACCCCAGTGTGTTAGTATTCACTAGGTGAGACAGGTATCTACCCCAGTGTGTTAGTATTCACCAGGTGAGACAGTCTCCTACCTCAGTGTGTTAGTAGTCACCAGCTGACAATCTCTTAGCCCAGTGTGTTAGTAGTCACCAGGTGAGACAGGTACCTACACCAGTGTGTTAGTAGTCCCCAGGTGAGACAGGTACCTACACCAGTGTGTTAGTAGTCACCAGGTGAGACAGGTACCTACCCCAGTGTGTTATTAGTCACCATGTGAGACAGGTACTTACTCCAGTGTGTTAGTAGTCACCAGGTGAGACAGTCTCCTACACCAGTGTGTTAGTAGTCACCAGGTGAGACAGGTACCTACCTCAATGTGTTGCTAGTACCCAGGTGAGACAGGTATCTACCCCAGTGTGTTAGTAGTCACCAGGTGAGACAGGTACCTACCCCATTGTGTTAGTAGTCACCAGGCGAGACAAGTACCTACCCCAGTGTGTTAGTAGTCACCAGGTGAGACAGGTACTTACCCCAGTATGTTAGTAGTCACCAGGTGAGACAGTCTCCTACTCCAGTGTGTTAGTAGTCACCAGGTGAGACAGTCTCCTACCCCAGTGTGTTAGTAGTCACCAGGTGACACAGGTACCTACCCCAGTGTGTTAGTAGTCACCAGGTGAGACAGGTGCCTACCCCAGTGTGATACTAGTAACCAGATGAGACAGTCTCCTACTCCAGTGTGTTAGTAGTCCCCAGTTGAGACAGTCTCCTACCCCAGTGTGTTAGTAGTCACCAGGTGAGACAGGTACCTACCCCAATGTGTTAGTAGTCACCAGGTGAGACAGGTACTTACCCCAGTGTGTTAGTAGTCACCAGGTGAGACAGGTACTTACCCCAGTGTGTTAGTAGTCCCCAGGTGAGACAGTCTCCTACTCCAGTGTGTTAGTAGTCACCAGGTGAGAGTCTCCTACTCCAGAGTGTTAGTAGTCCCCAGGTGAGACAGGTACCTACCCTAGTGTGTTAGTAGTCACCAAGTGAGACAGTCTCCTACCCCAGTGTGTTAGTAGTAACCAGGTGAGACAGGTACCTACCCCAGTGTGTTTGTAGTCCCCAGGTGAGACAGTATCCTACCCCAGTGTGTTAGTAGTCACCAGGTGAGACAGGTACCTACCCCAGTGTGTTAGTAGTCACCAGGTGAGACAGGTACTTACCCCAGTGTGTTAGTAGTCACCAGTTGAGACAGTCTCCTACCCCAGTGTGTTAGTAGTCACCAAGTGAGACAGTCTCCTACCCCAGTGTGTTAGTAGTCCCCAGGTGAGACAGGTACCTACCCCAGTGTGTTAGTAGTAACCAGGTGAGACAGGTACTTACTCCAGTGTGTTAGTAGTCACCAGGTGAGACAGGTACCTACCCCAGTGTGTTAGTAGTCACCAAGTGAGACAGTCTCCTACCCCAGTGTGTTAGTAGTCACCAATTGAGACAGTCTCCTACCCCAGTGTGTTAGTAGTCCCCAGGTGAGACAGGTACCTACCCCAGTGTGTTAGTAGTAACCAGGTGAGACAGGTACTTACCCCAGTGTGTTAGTAGTCACCAGGTGAGACAGTCTCCTACACCAGTGTGTTAGTAGTCACCAGTTGAGACAGGTACTTACTCCAGTGTGTTAGTAGTCACCAGGTGAGACAGTCTCCTACCTCAGTGTGTTAGTAGTCACCAGCTGACAATCTCTTACCCCAGTGTGTTGGTAGTCACAAGGTGTGACAGGTACCAACCACAGTGTGTTAGTTGTCCCCAGGCAAGACAGGTACCTACCTCAATGTGTTGCTAGTACCCAGGTGAGACATGTACCTACCCCGGTGTGTTAATAGTCACCATGTGTAACAGGTACCTACCCCAGTGTGTTAGTAGTCACCAGGCGAGACAGGTACCTACCCCAGTGTGTTAGTAGTCACCAGGTGAGACAGTCACCTACCCCAGTGTGTTAGTAGTCCCCAGGTGAGACAGGTACCTACCCCAGTGTGTTAGTAGTCACCAGGCGAGACAGGTACCTACCCCAGTGTGTTAGTAGTCACCAGGTGAGACAGGTACTTACCCCAGTGTGTTAGTAGTCACCAGTTGAGACAGTCTCCTACCCCAGTGTGTTAGTAGTCACCAAGTGAGACAGTCTCCTACCCCAGTTTGTTAGTAGTCACCAGGTGAGACAGGTACCAACCCCAGTGTGTTAGTAGTAACCAGATGAGACAGTCTCCTACTCCAGTGTGTTAGTAGTAACCAGATGAGACAGTCTCCTACCCCAGTGTGTTAGTAGTCACCAGGTGAGACAGGTACCTACTCCAGTGTGTTAGTAGTCACCAGGTGAGACAGTCTCCTACCCCAGTGTGTTAGTAGTCACCAGGTGAGACAGGTACCTACCCCAGTTTGTTAGTAGTCCCCAGGTGAGACAGTCTCCTACCCCAGTGTGTTAGTAGTCACCAGGTGAGACAGTCTCCTACTCCAGTGTGTTAGTAGTCCCCAGGTGAGACAGTCTCCTACCCCAGTGTGTTAGTAGTCACCAGGTGAGACAGGTACCTAACCCAGTGTGTTAGTAGTCTCCAGGTGAGACCTACCCCAGTGTGTTAGTAGTCACCAAGTGAGACAGTATCCTACCCCAGTGTGTTAGTAGTCACCATGTGAGACAGTCTCCTACCTCAGTGTGTTAGTAGTCACTAGGTGATACAGGTAGCTACCCGAGTGTGTTAGTAGTCACCAGGTGAGACAATCTCCTACCCCAGTGTGTTAGTAGTCACCAGGTGAGACAGGTACCTACCCCAGTGTGTTAGTAGTCACCAGGTGAGACAGTCTCCTACCTTAGTGTGTTAGTAGTCATCAGCTGACAATCTCTTACCCCAGTGTGTTGGTAGTCACAAGGTGTGACAGGTACCAACCACAGTGTGTTAGTTGTCCCCAGGCAAGACAGGTATCTACCTAAATGTGTTGCTAGTACCCAGGTGAGACAGGTACTTACCCCAGTGTGTTAGTAGTCACCAGGTGAGACAGTCTCCTACTCCAGAGTGTTAGTAGTCACCAGGTGAGACAGTCTCCTACCCCAGTGTGTTATTAGTCACCAGGCAAGACAGGTACCTACCCCAGTGTGTTTGTAGTCCCCAGGTGAGACAGTCTCCTACCCCAGTGTGTTAGTAGTCACCAGGTGAGACAGGTACCTACCCCAGTGTGTTAGTAGTCACCAGGTGAGACAGGTACCTACCCCAGTGTGTTAGTAGTCCCCAGGTGAGACAGGTACCTACCCCAGTGTGTTAGTAGTCACCAGGTGAGACAGGTACCTACCCCAGTGTGTTAGTAGTCACCAGGTGAGACAGTCTCCTACTCCAGAGTGTTAGTAGTCCCCGGGTGAGACAGTCTCCTACTCCAGTGTGTTAGTAGTCCCCAGGTGAGACAGTCTCCTACTCCCGTGTGTTAGTAGTCACCAGGTGAGACAGTCTCCTACCCCAGTGTGTTTGTAGTCCCCAGGTGAGACAGTATCCTACCCCAGTGTGTTAGTAGTCACCAGGTGAGACAGGTACCTACCCCAGTGTGTTAGTAGTCACCAGGTGAGACAGGTACTTACCCCAGTGTGTTAGTAGTCACCAGTTGAGACAGTCTCCTACCCCAGTGTGTTAGTAGTCACCAAGTGAGACATTCTCCTACCCCAGTGTGTTAGTAGTCCCCAGGTGAGACAGGTACCTACCCCAGTGTGTTAGTAGTAACCAGGTGAGACAGGTACTTACTCCAGTGTGTTAGTAGTCACCAGGTGAGACAGGTACCTACCCCAGTGTGTTAGTAGTCACCAAGTGAGACAGTCTCCTACCCCAGTGTGTTAGTAGTCACCAAGTGAGACAGTCTCCTACCCCAGTGTGTTAGTAGTCCCCAGGTGAGACAGGTACCTACCCCAGTGTGTTAGTAGTAACCAGGTGAGACAGGTACTTACCCCAGTGTGTTAGTAGTCACCAGGTGAGACAGTCTCCTACACCAGTGTGTTAGTAGTCACCAGTTGAGACAGGTACTTACTCCAGTGTGTTAGTAGTCACCAGGTGAGACAGTCTCCTACCTCAGTGTGTTAGTAGTCACCAGCTGACAATCTCTTACCCCAGTGTGTTGGTAGTCACAAGGTGTGACAGGTACCAACCACAGTGTGTTAGTTGTCCCCAGGCAAGACAGGTACCTACCTCAATGTGTTGCTAGTACCCAGGTGAGACATGTACCTACCCCGGTGTGTTAATAGTCACCATGTGTAACAGGTACCTACCCCAGTGTGTTAGTAGTCACCAGGCGAGACAGGTACCTACCCCAGTGTGTTAGTAGTCACCAGGTGAGACAGTCACCTACCCCAGTGTGTTAGTAGTCCCCAGGTGAGACAGGTACCTACCCCAGTGTGTTAGTAGTCACCAGGCGAGACAGGTACCTACCCCAGTGTGTTAGTAGTCACCAGGTGAGACAGGTACTTACCCCAGTGTGTTAGTAGTCACCAGTTGAGACAGTCTCCTACCCCAGTGTGTTAGTAGTCACCAAGTGAGACAGTCTCCTACCCCAGTTTGTTAGTAGTCACCAGGTGAGACAGGTACCAACCCCAGTGTGTTAGTAGTAACCAGATGAGACCGTCTCCTACTCCAGTGTGTTAGTAGTAACCAGATGAGACAGTCTCCTACCCCAGTGTGTTAGTAGTCACCAGGTGAGACAGGTACCTACTCCAGTGTGTTAGTAGTCACCAGGTGAGACAGTCTCCTACCCCAGTGTGTTAGTAGTCACCAGGTGAGACAGGTACCTACCCCAGTTTGTTAGTAGTCCCCAGGTGAGACAGTCTCCTACCCCAGTGTGTTAGTAGTCACCAGGTGAGACAGTCTCCTACTCCAGTGTGTTAGTAGTCCCCAGGTGAGACAGTCTCCTACCCCAGTGTGTTAGTAGTCACCAGGTGAGACAGGTACCTAACCCAGTGTGTTAGTAGTCTCCAGGTGAGACCTACCCCAGTGTGTTAGTAGTCACCAAGTGAGACAGTATCCTACCCCAGTGTGTTAGTAGTCACCATGTGAGACAGTCTCCTACCTCAGTGTGTTAGTAGTCACTAGGTGATACAGGTAGCTACCCGAGTGTGTTAGTAGTCACCAGGTGAGACAATCTCCTACCCCAGTGTGTTAGTAGTCACCAGGTGAGACAGGTACCTACCCCAGTGTGTTAGTAGTCACCAGGTGAGACAGTCTCCTACCTTAGTGTGTTAGTAGTCATCAGCTGACAATCTCTTACCCCAGTGTGTTGGTAGTCACAAGGTGTGACAGGTACCAACCACAGTGTGTTAGTTGTCCCCAGGCAAGACAGGTATCTACCTAAATGTGTTGCTAGTACCCAGGTGAGACAGGTACTTACCCCAGTGTGTTATTAGTCACCAGGCAAGACAGGTACCTACCCCAGTGTGTTTGTAGTCCCCAGGTGAGACAGTCTCCTACCCCAGTGTGTTAGTAGTCACCAGGTGAGACAGGTACCTACCCCAGTGTGTTAGTAGTCACCAGGTGAGACAGGTACCTACCCCAGTGTGTTAGTAGTCCCCAGGTGAGACAGGTACCTACCCCAGTGTGTTAGTAGTCACCAGGTGAGACAGGTACCTACCCCAGTGTGTTAGTAGTCACCAGGTGAGACAGTCTCCTACTCCAGAGTGTTAGTAGTCCCCGGGTGAGACAGTCTCCTACTCCAGTGTGTTAGTAGTCCCCAGGTGAGACAGTCTCCTACTCCCGTGTGTTAGTAGTCACCAGGTGAGACAGTCTCCTACCCCAGTGTGTTTGTAGTCCCCAGGTGAGACAGTATCCTACCCCAGTGTGTTAGTAGTCACCAGGTGAGACAGGTACCTACCCCAGTGTGTTAGTAGTCACCAGGTGAGACAGGTACTTACCCCAGTGTGTTAGTAGTCACCAGTTGAGACAGTCTCCTACCCCAGTGTGTTAGTAGTCACCAAGTGAGACATTCTCCTACCCCAGTGTGTTAGTAGTCCCCAGGTGAGACAGGTACCTACCCCAGTGTGTTAGTAGTAACCAGGTGAGACAGGTACTTACTCCAGTGTGTTAGTAGTCACCAGGTGAGACAGGTACCTACCCCAGTGTGTTAGTAGTCACCAAGTGAGACAGTCTCCTACCCCAGTGTGTTAGTAGTCACCAAGTGAGACAGTCTCCTACCCCAGTGTGTTAGTAGTCCCCAGGTGAGACAGGTACCTACCCCAGTGTGTTAGTAGTAACCAGGTGAGACAGGTACTTACCCCAGTGTGTTAGTAGTCACCAGGTGAGACAGTCTCCTACACCAGTGTGTTAGTAGTCACCAGTTGAGACAGGTACTTACTCCAGTGTGTTAGTAGTCACCAGGTGAGACAGTCTCCTACCTCAGTGTGTTAGTAGTCACCAGCTGACAATCTCTTACCCCAGTGTGTTGGTAGTCACAAGGTGTGACAGGTACCAACCACAGTGTGTTAGTTGTCCCCAGGCAAGACAGGTACCTACCTCAATGTGTTGCTAGTACCCAGGTGAGACATGTACCTACCCCGGTGTGTTAATAGTCACCATGTGTAACAGGTACCTACCCCAGTGTGTTAGTAGTCACCAGGCGAGACAGGTACCTACCCCAGTGTGTTAGTAGTCACCAGGTGAGACAGTCACCTACCCCAGTGTGTTAGTAGTCCCCAGGTGAGACAGGTACCTACCCCAGTGTGTTAGTAGTCACCAGGCGAGACAGGTACCTACCCCAGTGTGTTAGTAGTCACCAGGTGAGACAGGTACTTACCCCAGTGTGTTAGTAGTCACCAGTTGAGACAGTCTCCTACCCCAGTGTGTTAGTAGTCACCAAGTGAGACAGTCTCCTACCCCAGTTTGTTAGTAGTCACCAGGTGAGACAGGTACCAACCCCAGTGTGTTAGTAGTAACCAGATGAGACAGTCTCCTACCCCAGTGTGTTAGTAGTCACCAGGTGAGACAGGTACCTACTCCAGTGTGTTAGTAGTCACCAGGTGAGACAGTCTCCTACCCCAGTGTGTTAGTAGTCACCAGGTGAGACAGGTACCTACCCCAGTTTGTTAGTAGTCCCCAGGTGAGACAGTCTCCTACCCCAGTGTGTTAGTAGTCACCAGGTGAGACAGTCTCCTACTCCAGTGTGTTAGTAGTCCCCAGGTGAGACAGTCTCCTACCCCAGTGTGTTAGTAGTCACCAGGTGAGACAGGTACCTAACCCAGTGTGTTAGTAGTCTCCAGGTGAGACCTACCCCAGTGTGTTAGTAGTCACCAAGTGAGACAGTATCCTACCCCAGTGTGTTAGTAGTCACCATGTGAGACAGTCTCCTACCTCAGTGTGTTAGTAGTCACTAGGTGATACAGGTAGCTACCCGAGTGTGTTAGTAGTCACCAGGTGAGACAATCTCCTACCCCAGTGTGTTAGTAGTCACCAGGTGAGACAGGTACCTACCCCAGTGTGTTAGTAGTCACCAGGTGAGACAGTCTCCTACCTTAGTGTGTTAGTAGTCATCAGCTGACAATCTCTTACCCCAGTGTGTTGGTAGTCACAAGGTGTGACAGGTACCAACCACAGTGTGTTAGTTGTCCCCAGGCAAGACAGGTATCTACCTAAATGTGTTGCTAGTACCCAGGTGAGACAGGTACTTACCCCAGTGTGTTAGTAGTCACCAGGTGAGACAGTCTCCTACTCCAGAGTGTTAGTAGTCACCAGGTGAGACAGTCTCCTACCCCAGTGTGTTATTAGTCACCAGGCAAGACAGGTACCTACCCCAGTGTGTTTGTAGTCCCCAGGTGAGACAGTCTCCTACCCCAGTGTGTTAGTAGTCACCAGGTGAGACAGGTACTTACTCCAGTGTGTTAGTAGTCACCAGGTGAGACAGTCTCCTACACCAGTGTGTTAGTAGTCACCAGGTGAGACAGGTACCTACCTCAATGTGTTGCTAGTACCCAGGTGAGACAGGTATCTACCCCAGTGTGTTAGTAGTCACCAGGTGAGACAGGTACCTACCCCATTGTGTTAGTAGTCACCAGGCGAGACAAGTACCTACCCCAGTGTGTTAGTAGTCACCAGGTGAGACAGGTACTTACCCCAGTATGTTAGTAGTCACCAGGTGAGACAGTCTCCTACTCCAGTGTGTTAGTAGTCACCAGGTGAGACAGTCTCCTACCCCAGTGTGTTAGTAGTCACCAGGTGACACAGGTACCTACCCCAGTGTGTTAGTAGTCACCAGGTGAGACAGGTGCCTACCCCAGTGTGATACTAGTAACCAGATGAGACAGTCTCCTACTCCAGTGTGTTAGTAGTCCCCAGTTGAGACAGTCTCCTACCCCAGTGTGTTAGTAGTCACCAGGTGAGACAGGTACCTACCCCAATGTGTTAGTAGTCACCAGGTGAGACAGGTACTTACCCCAGTGTGTTAGTAGTCACCAGGTGAGACAGGTACTTACCCCAGTGTGTTAGTAGTCCCCAGGTGAGACAGTCTCCTACTCCAGTGTGTTAGTAGTCACCAGGTGAGAGTCTCCTACTCCAGAGTGTTAGTAGTCCCCAGGTGAGACAGGTACCTACCCTAGTGTGTTAGTAGTCACCAAGTGAGACAGTCTCCTACCCCAGTGTGTTAGTAGTAACCAGGTGAGACAGGTACCTACCCCAGTGTGTTTGTAGTCCCCAGGTGAGACAGTATCCTACCCCAGTGTGTTAGTAGTCACCAGGTGAGACAGGTACCTACCCCAGTGTGTTAGTAGTCACCAGGTGAGACAGGTACTTACCCCAGTGTGTTAGTAGTCACCAGTTGAGACAGTCTCCTACCCCAGTGTGTTAGTAGTCCCCAGGTGAGACAGGTACCTACCCCAGTGTGTTAGTAGTAACCAGGTGAGACAGGTACTTACTCCAGTGTGTTAGTAGTCACCAGGTGAGACAGGTACCTACCCCAGTGTGTTAGTAGTCACCAAGTGAGACAGTCTCCTACCCCAGTGTGTTAGTAGTCACCAAGTGAGACAGTCTCCTACCCCAGTGTGTTAGTAGTCCCCAGGTGAGACAGGTACCTACCCCAGTGTGTTAGTAGTAACCAGGTGAGACAGGTACTTACCCCAGTGTGTTAGTAGTCACCAGGTGAGACAGTCTCCTACACCAGTGTGTTAGTAGTCACCAGTTGAGACAGGTACTTACTCCAGTGTGTTAGTAGTCACCAGGTGAGACAGTCTCCTACCTCAGTGTGTTAGTAGTCACCAGCTGACAATCTCTTACCCCAGTGTGTTGGTAGTCACAAGGTGTGACAGGTACCAACCACAGTGTGTTAGTTGTCCCCAGGCAAGACAGGTACCTACCTCAATGTGTTGCTAGTACCCAGGTGAGACATGTACCTACCCCGGTGTGTTAATAGTCACCATGTGTAACAGGTACCTACCCCAGTGTGTTAGTAGTCACCAGGCGAGACAGGTACCTACCCCAGTGTGTTAGTAGTCACCAGGTGAGACAGTCACCTACCCCAGTGTGTTAGTAGTCCCCAGGTGAGACAGGTACCTACCCCAGTGTGTTAGTAGTCACCAGGCGAGACAGGTACCTACCCCAGTGTGTTAGTAGTCACCAGGTGAGACAGGTACTTACCCCAGTGTGTTAGTAGTCACCAGTTGAGACAGTCTCCTACCCCAGTGTGTTAGTAGTCACCAAGTGAGACAGTCTCCTACCCCAGTTTGTTAGTAGTCACCAGGTGAGACAGGTACCAACCCCAGTGTGTTAGTAGTAACCAGATGAGACAGTCTCCTACTCCAGTGTGTTAGTAGTAACCAGATGAGACAGTCTCCTACCCCAGTGTGTTAGTAGTCACCAGGTGAGACAGGTACCTACTCCAGTGTGTTAGTAGTCACCAGGTGAGACAGTCTCCTACCCCAGTGTGTTAGTAGTCACCAGGTGAGACAGGTACCTACCCCAGTTTGTTAGTAGTCCCCAGGTGAGACAGTCTCCTACCCCAGTGTGTTAGTAGTCACCAGGTGAGACAGTCTCCTACTCCAGTGTGTTAGTAGTCCCCAGGTGAGACAGTCTCCTACCCCAGTGTGTTAGTAGTCACCAGGTGAGACAGGTACCTAACCCAGTGTGTTAGTAGTCTCCAGGTGAGACCTACCCCAGTGTGTTAGTAGTCACCAAGTGAGACAGTATCCTACCCCAGTGTGTTAGTAGTCACCATGTGAGACAGTCTCCTACCTCAGTGTGTTAGTAGTCACTAGGTGATACAGGTAGCTACCCGAGTGTGTTAGTAGTCACCAGGTGAGACAATCTCCTACCCCAGTGTGTTAGTAGTCACCAGGTGAGACAGGTACCTACCCCAGTGTGTTAGTAGTCACCAGGTGAGACAGTCTCCTACCTTAGTGTGTTAGTAGTCATCAGCTGACAATCTCTTACCCCAGTGTGTTGGTAGTCACAAGGTGTGACAGGTACCAACCACAGTGTGTTAGTTGTCCCCAGGCAAGACAGGTATCTACCTAAATGTGTTGCTAGTACCCAGGTGAGACAGGTACTTACCCCAGTGTGTTAGTAGTCACCAGGTGAGACAGTCTCCTACTCCAGAGTGTTAGTAGTCACCAGGTGAGACAGTCTCCTACCCCAGTGTGTTATTAGTCACCAGGCAAGACAGGTACCTACCCCAGTGTGTTTGTAGTCCCCAGGTGAGACAGTCTCCTACCCCAGTGTGTTAGTAGTCACCAGGTGAGACAGGTACCTACCCCAGTGTGTTAGTAGTCACCAGGTGAGACAGGTACCTACCCCAGTGTGTTAGTAGTCCCCAGGTGAGACAGGTACCTACCCCAGTGTGTTAGTAGTCACCAGGTGAGACAGGTACCTACCCCAGTGTGTTAGTAGTCACCAGGTGAGACAGTCTCCTACTCCAGAGTGTTAGTAGTCCCCAGGTGAGACAGGTACCTACCCTAGTGTGTTAGTAGTCACCAAGTGAGACAGTCTCCTACCCCAGTGTGTTAGTAGTAACCAGGTGAGACAGGTACCTACCCCAGTGTGTTTGTAGTCCCCAGGTGAGACAGTATCCTACCCCAGTGTGTTAGTAGTCACCAGGTGAGACAGGTACCTACCCCAGTGTGTTAGTAGTCACCAGTTGAGACAGTCTCCTACCCCAGTGTGTTAGTAGTCACCAAGTGAGACAGTCTCCTACCCCAGTGTGTTAGTAGTCCCCAGGTGAGACAGGTACCTACCCCAGTGTGTTAGTAGTAACCAGGTGAGACAGGTACTTACTCCAGTGTGTTAGTAGTCACCAGGTGAGACAGGTACCTACCCCAGTGTGTTAGTAGTCACCAAGTGAGACAGTCTCCTACCCCAGTGTGTTAGTAGTCACCAAGTGAGACAGTCTCCTACCCCAGTGTGTTAGTAGTCCCCAGGTGAGACAGGTACCTACCCCAGTGTGTTAGTAGTAACCAGGTGAGACAGGTACTTACCCCAGTGTGTTAGTAGTCACCAGGTGAGACAGTCTCCTACACCAGTGTGTTAGTAGTCACCAGTTGAGACAGGTACTTACTCCAGTGTGTTAGTAGTCACCAGGTGAGACAGTCTCCTACCTCAGTGTGTTAGTAGTCACCAGCTGACAATCTCTTACCCCAGTGTGTTGGTAGTCACAAGGTGTGACAGGTACCAACCACAGTGTGTTAGTTGTCCCCAGGCAAGACAGGTACCTACCTCAATGTGTTGCTAGTACCCAGGTGAGACATGTACCTACCCCGGTGTGTTAATAGTCACCATGTGTAACAGGTACCTACCCCAGTGTGTTAGTAGTCACCAGGCGAGACAGGTACCTACCCCAGTGTGTTAGTAGTCACCAGGTGAGACAGTCACCTACCCCAGTGTGTTAGTAGTCCCCAGGTGAGACAGGTACCTACCCCAGTGTGTTAGTAGTCACCAGGCGAGACAGGTACCTACCCCAGTGTGTTAGTAGTCACCAGGTGAGACAGGTACTTACCCCAGTGTGTTAGTAGTCACCAGTTGAGACAGTCTCCTACCCCAGTGTGTTAGTAGTCACCAAGTGAGACAGTCTCCTACCCCAGTTTGTTAGTAGTCACCAGGTGAGACAGGTACCAACCCCAGTGTGTTAGTAGTAACCAGATGAGACAGTCTCCTACTCCAGTGTGTTAGTAGTAACCAGATGAGACAGTCTCCTACCCCAGTGTGTTAGTAGTCACCAGGTGAGACAGGTACCTACTCCAGTGTGTTAGTAGTCACCAGGTGAGACAGTCTCCTACCCCAGTGTGTTAGTAGTCACCAGGTGAGACAGGTACCTACCCCAGTTTGTTAGTAGTCCCCAGGTGAGACAGTCTCCTACCCCAGTGTGTTAGTAGTCACCAGGTGAGACAGTCTCCTACTCCAGTGTGTTAGTAGTCCCCAGGTGAGACAGTCTCCTACCCCAGTGTGTTAGTAGTCACCAGGTGAGACAGGTACCTAACCCAGTGTGTTAGTAGTCTCCAGGTGAGACCTACCCCAGTGTGTTAGTAGTCACCAAGTGAGACAGTATCCTACCCCAGTGTGTTAGTAGTCACCATGTGAGACAGTCTCCTACCTCAGTGTGTTAGTAGTCACTAGGTGATACAGGTAGCTACCCGAGTGTGTTAGTAGTCACCAGGTGAGACAATCTCCTACCCCAGTGTGTTAGTAGTCACCAGGTGAGACAGGTACCTACCCCAGTGTGTTAGTAGTCACCAGGTGAGACAGTCTCCTACCTTAGTGTGTTAGTAGTCATCAGCTGACAATCTCTTACCCCAGTGTGTTGGTAGTCACAAGGTGTGACAGGTACCAACCACAGTGTGTTAGTTGTCCCCAGGCAAGACAGGTATCTACCTAAATGTGTTGCTAGTACCCAGGTGAGACAGGGACTTACCCCAGTGTGTTAGTAGTCACCAGGTGAGACAGTCTCCTACTCCAGAGTGTTAGTAGTCACCAGGTGAGACAGTCTCCTACCCCAGTGTGTTATTAGTCACCAGGCAAGACAGGTACCTACCCCAGTGTGTTTGTAGTCCCCAGGTGAGACAGTCTCCTACCCCAGTGTGTTAGTAGTCACCAGGTGAGACAGGTACCTACCCCAGTGTGTTAGTAGTCACCAGGTGAGACAGGTACCTACCCCAGTGTGTTAGTAGTCCCCAGGTGAGACAGGTACCTACCCCAGTGTGTTAGTAGTCACCAGGTGAGACAGGTACCTACCCCAGTGTGTTAGTAGTCACCAGGTGAGACAGTCTCCTACTCCAGAGTGTTAGTAGTCCCCAGGTGAGACAGGTACCTACCCTAGTGTGTTAGTAGTCACCAAGTGAGACAGTCTCCTACCCCAGTGTGTTAGTAGTAACCAGGTGAGACAGGTACCTACCCTAGTGTGTTAGTAGTCACCAAGTGAGACAGTCTCCTACCCCAGTGTGTTAGTAGTAACCAGGTGAGACAGGTACCTACCCCAGTGTGTTTGTAGTCCCCAGGTGAGACAGTATCCTACCCCAGTGTGTTAGTAGTCACCAGGTGAGACAGGTACCTACCCCAGTGTGTTAGTAGTCACCAGTTGAGACAGTCTCCTACCCCAGTGTGTTAGTAGTCACCAAGTGAGACAGTCTCCTACCCCAGTGTGTTAGTAGTCCCCAGGTGAGACAGGTACCTACCCCAGTGTGTTAGTAGTAACCAGGTGAGACAGGTACTTACTCCAGTGTGTTAGTAGTCACCAGGTGAGACAGGTACCTACCCCAGTGTGTTAGTAGTCACCAAGTGAGACAGTCTCCTACCCCAGTGTGTTAGTAGTCACCAAGTGAGACAGTCTCCTACCCCAGTGTGTTAGTAGTCCCCAGGTGAGACAGGTACCTACCCCAGTGTGTTAGTAGTAACCAGGTGAGACAGGTACTTACCCCAGTGTGTTAGTAGTCACCAGGTGAGACAGTCTCCTACACCAGTGTGTTAGTAGTCACCAGTTGAGACAGGTACTTACTCCAGTGTGTTAGTAGTCACCAGGTGAGACAGTCTCCTACCTCAGTGTGTTAGTAGTCACCAGCTGACAATCTCTTACCCCAGTGTGTTGGTAGTCACAAGGTGTGACAGGTACCAACCACAGTGTGTTAGTTGTCCCCAGGCAAGACAGGTACCTACCTCAATGTGTTGCTAGTACCCAGGTGAGACATGTACCTACCCCGGTGTGTTAATAGTCACCATGTGTAACAGGTACCTACCCCAGTGTGTTAGTAGTCACCAGGCGAGACAGGTACCTACCCCAGTGTGTTAGTAGTCACCAGGTGAGACAGTCACCTACCCCAGTGTGTTAGTAGTCCCCAGGTGAGACAGGTACCTACCCCAGTGTGTTAGTAGTCACCAGGCGAGACAGGTACCTACCCCAGTGTGTTAGTAGTCACCAGGTGAGACAGGTACTTACCCCAGTGTGTTAGTAGTCACCAGTTGAGACAGTCTCCTACCCCAGTGTGTTAGTAGTCACCAAGTGAGACAGTCTCCTACCCCAGTTTGTTAGTAGTCACCAGGTGAGACAGGTACCAACCCCAGTGTGTTAGTAGTAACCAGATGAGACAGTCTCCTACTCCAGTGTGTTAGTAGTAACCAGATGAGACAGTCTCCTACCCCAGTGTGTTAGTAGTCACCAGGTGAGACAGGTACCTACTCCAGTGTGTTAGTAGTCACCAGGTGAGACAGTCTCCTACCCCAGTGTGTTAGTAGTCACCAGGTGAGACAGGTACCTACCCCAGTTTGTTAGTAGTCCCCAGGTGAGACAGTCTCCTACCCCAGTGTGTTAGTAGTCACCAGGTGAGACAGTCTCCTACTCCAGTGTGTTAGTAGTCCCCAGGTGAGACAGTCTCCTACCCCAGTGTGTTAGTAGTCACCAGGTGAGACAGGTACCTAACCCAGTGTGTTAGTAGTCTCCAGGTGAGACCTACCCCAGTGTGTTAGTAGTCACCAAGTGAGACAGTATCCTACCCCAGTGTGTTAGTAGTCACCATGTGAGACAGTCTCCTACCTCAGTGTGTTAGTAGTCACTAGGTGATACAGGTAGCTACCCGAGTGTGTTAGTAGTCACCAGGTGAGACAATCTCCTACCCCAGTGTGTTAGTAGTCACCAGGTGAGACAGGTACCTACCCCAGTGTGTTAGTAGTCACCAGGTGAGACAGTCTCCTACCTTAGTGTGTTAGTAGTCATCAGCTGACAATCTCTTACCCCAGTGTGTTGGTAGTCACAAGGTGTGACAGGTACCAACCACAGTGTGTTAGTTGTCCCCAGGCAAGACAGGTATCTACCTAAATGTGTTGCTAGTACCCAGGTGAGACAGGTACTTACCCCAGTGTGTTAGTAGTCACCAGGTGAGACAGTCTCCTACTCCAGAGTGTTAGTAGTCACCAGGTGAGACAGTCTCCTACCCCAGTGTGTTATTAGTCACCAGGCAAGACAGGTACCTACCCCAGTGTGTTTGTAGTCCCCAGGTGAGACAGTCTCCTACCCCAGTGTGTTAGTAGTCACCAGGTGAGACAGGTACCTACCCCAGTGTGTTAGTAGTCACCAGGTGAGACAGGTACCTACCCCAGTGTGTTAGTAGTCCCCAGGTGAGACAGGTACCTACCCCAGTGTGTTAGTAGTCACCAGGTGAGACAGGTACCTACCCCAGTGTGTTAGTAGTCACCAGGTGAGACAGTCTCCTACTCCAGAGTGTTAGTAGTCCCCGGGTGAGACAGTCTCCTACTCCAGTGTGTTAGTAGTCCCCAGGTGAGACAGTCTCCTACTCCCGTGTGTTAGTAGTCACCAGGTGAGACAGTCTCCTACCCCAGTGTGTTTGTAGTCCCCAGGTGAGACAGTATCCTACCCCAGTGTGTTAGTAGTCACCAGGTGAGACAGGTACCTACCCCAGTGTGTTAGTAGTCACCAGGTGAGACAGGTACTTACCCCAGTGTGTTAGTAGTCACCAGTTGAGACAGTCTCCTACCCCAGTGTGTTAGTAGTCACCAAGTGAGACAGTCTCCTACCCCAGTGTGTTAGTAGTCCCCAGGTGAGACAGGTACCTACCCCAGTGTGTTAGTAGTAACCAGGTGAGACAGGTACTTACTCCAGTGTGTTAGTAGTCACCAGGTGAGACAGGTACCTACCCCAGTGTGTTAGTAGTCACCAAGTGAGACAGTCTCCTACCCCAGTGTGTTAGTAGTCACCAAGTGAGACAGTCTCCTACCCCAGTGTGTTAGTAGTCCCCAGGTGAGACAGGTACCTACCCCAGTGTGTTAGTAGTAACCAGGTGAGACAGGTACTTACCCCAGTGTGTTAGTAGTCACCAGGTGAGACAGTCTCCTACACCAGTGTGTTAGTAGTCACCAGTTGAGACAGGTACTTACTCCAGTGTGTTAGTAGTCACCAGGTGAGACAGTCTCCTACCTCAGTGTGTTAGTAGTCACCAGCTGACAATCTCTTACCCCAGTGTGTTGGTAGTCACAAGGTGTGACAGGTACCAACCACAGTGTGTTAGTTGTCCCCAGGCAAGACAGGTACCTACCTCAATGTGTTGCTAGTACCCAGGTGAGACATGTACCTACCCCGGTGTGTTAATAGTCACCATGTGTAACAGGTACCTACCCCAGTGTGTTAGTAGTCACCAGGCGAGACAGGTACCTACCCCAGTGTGTTAGTAGTCACCAGGTGAGACAGTCACCTACCCCAGTGTGTTAGTAGTCCCCAGGTGAGACAGGTACCTACCCCAGTGTGTTAGTAGTCACCAGGCGAGACAGGTACCTACCCCAGTGTGTTAGTAGTCACCAGGTGAGACAGGTACTTACCCCAGTGTGTTAGTAGTCACCAGTTGAGACAGTCTCCTACCCCAGTGTGTTAGTAGTCACCAAGTGAGACAGTCTCCTACCCCAGTTTGTTAGTAGTCACCAGGTGAGACAGGTACCAACCCCAGTGTGTTAGTAGTAACCAGATGAGACAGTCTCCTACTCCAGTGTGTTAGTAGTAACCAGATGAGACAGTCTCCTACCCCAGTGTGTTAGTAGTCACCAGGTGAGACAGGTACCTACTCCAGTGTGTTAGTAGTCACCAGGTGAAACAGTCTCCTACCCCAGTGTGTTAGTAGTCACCAGGTGAGACAGGTACCTACCCCAGTTTGTTAGTAGTCCCCAGGTGAGACAGTCTCCTACCCCAGTGTGTTAGTAGTCACCAGGTGAGACAGTCTCCTACTCCAGTGTGTTAGTAGTCCCCAGGTGAGACAGTCTCCTACCCCAGTGTGTTAGTAGTCACCAGGTGAGACAGGTACCTAACCCAGTGTGTTAGTAGTCTCCAGGTGAGACCTACCCCAGTGTGTTAGTAGTCACCAAGTGAGACAGTATCCTACCCCAGTGTGTTAGTAGTCACCATGTGAGACAGTCTCCTACCTCAGTGTGTTAGTAGTCACTAGGTGATACAGGTAGCTACCCGAGTGTGTTAGTAGTCACCAGGTGAGACAATCTCCTACCCCAGTGTGTTAGTAGTCACCAGGTGAGACAGGTACCTACCCCAGTGTGTTAGTAGTCACCAGGTGAGACAGTCTCCTACCTTAGTGTGTTAGTAGTCATCAGCTGACAATCTCTTACCCCAGTGTGTTGGTAGTCACAAGGTGTGACAGGTACCAACCACAGTGTGTTAGTTGTCCCCAGGCAAGACAGGTATCTACCTAAATGTGTTGCTAGTACCCAGGTGAGACAGGTACTTACCCCAGTGTGTTAGTAGTCACCAGGTGAGACAGTCTCCTACTCCAGAGTGTTAGTAGTCACCAGGTGAGACAGTCTCCTACCCCAGTGTGTTATTAGTCACCAGGCAAGACAGGTACCTACCCCAGTGTGTTTGTAGTCCCCAGGTGAGACAGTCTCCTACCCCAGTGTGTTAGTAGTCACCAGGTGAGACAGGTACCTACCCCAGTGTGTTAGTAGTCACCAGGTGAGACAGGTACCTACCCCAGTGTGTTAGTAGTCCCCAGGTGAGACAGGTACCTACCCCAGTGTGTTAGTAGTCACCAGGTGAGACAGGTACCTACCCCAGTGTGTTAGTAGTCACCAGGTGAGACAGTCTCCTACTCCAGAGTGTTAGTAGTCCCCGGGTGAGACAGTCTCCTACTCCAGTGTGTTAGTAGTCCCCAGGTGAGACAGTCTCCTACTCCCGTGTGTTAGTAGTCACCAGGTGAGACAGTCTCCTACTCCAGAGTGTTAGTAGTCCCCGTGTGAGACAGTCTCCTACTCCAGTGTGTTAGTTTTCACCAGGTGTGACAGGTACCAACCACAGTGTGTTAGTTGTCCCCAGGCAAGACAGGTACCTACCTCAATGTGTTGCTAGTACCCAGGTGAGACATGTACCTACCCCGGTGTGTTAATAGTCACCATGTGTAACAGGTACCTACCCCAGTGTGTTAGTAGTCACCAGGCGAGACAGGTACCTACCCCAGTGTGTTAGTAGTCACCAGGTGAGACAGTCACCTACCCCAGTGTGTTAGTAGTCCCCAGGTGAGACAGGTACCTACCCCAGTGTGTTAGTAGTCACCAGGCGAGACAGGTACCTACCCCAGTGTGTTAGTAGTCACCAGGTGAGACAGGTACTTACCCCAGTGTGTTAGTAGTCACCAGTTGAGACAGTCTCCTACCCCAGTGTGTTAGTAGTCACCAAGTGAGACAGTCTCCTACCCCAGTTTGTTAGTAGTCACCAGGTGAGACAGGTACCAACCCCAGTGTGTTAGTAGTAACCAGATGAGACAGTCTCCTACTCCAGTGTGTTAGTAGTAACCAGATGAGACAGTCTCCTACCCCAGTGTGTTAGTAGTCACCAGGTGAGACAGGTACCTACTCCAGTGTGTTAGTAGTCACCAGGTGAGACAGTCTCCTACCCCAGTGTGTTAGTAGTCACCAGGTGAGACAGGTACCTACCCCAGTTTGTTAGTAGTCCCCAGGTGAGACAGTCTCCTACCCCAGTGTGTTAGTAGTCACCAGGTGAGACAGTCTCCTACTACAGTGTGTTAGTAGTCCCCAGGTGAGACAGTCTCCTACCCCAGTGTGTTAGTAGTCACCAGGTGAGACAGGTACCTAACCCAGTGTGTTAGTAGTCTCCAGGTGAGACCTACCCCAGTGTGTTAGTAGTCACCAAGTGAGACAGTATCCCACCCCAGTGTGTTAGTAGTCACCAGGTGAGACAATCTCCTACCCCAGTGTGTTAGTAGTCACCAGGTGAGACAGGTACCTACCCCAGTGTGTTAGTAGTCACCAGGTGAGACAGTCTCCTACCTTAGTGTGTTAGTAGTCATCAGCTGACAATCTCTTACCCCAGTGTGTTGGTAGTCACAAGGTGTGACAGGTACCAACCACAGTGTGTTAGTTGTCCCCAGGCAAGACAGGTACCTACCTCAATGTGTTGCTAGTACCCAGGTGAGACATGTACCTACCCCGGTGTGTTAATAGTCACCATGTGTAACAGGTACCTACCCCAGTGTGTTAGTAGTCACCAGGCGAGACAGGTACCTACCCCAGTGTGTTAGTAGTCACCAGGTGAGACAGTCACCTACCCCAGTGTGTTAGTAGTCCCCAGGTGAGACAGGTACCTACCCCAGTGTGTTAGTAGTCACCAGGCGAGACAGGTACCTACCCCAGTGTGTTAGTAGTCACCAGGTGAGACAGGTACTTACCCCAGTGTGTTAGTAGTCACCAGTTGAGACAGTCTCCTACCCCAGTGTGTTAGTAGTCACCAAGTGAGACAGTCTCCTACCCCAGTTTGTTAGTAGTCACCAGGTGAGACAGGTACCAACCCCAGTGTGTTAGTAGTAACCAGATGAGACAGTCTCCTACTCCAGTGTGTTAGTAGTAACCAGATGAGACAGTCTCCTACCCCAGTGTGTTAGTAGTCACCAGGTGAGACAGGTACCTACTCCAGTGTGTTAGTAGTCACCAGGTGAGACAGTCTCCTACCCCAGTGTGTTAGTAGTCACCAGGTGAGACAGGTACCTACCCCAGTTTGTTAGTAGTCCCCAGGTGAGACAGTCTCCTACCCCAGTGTGTTAGTAGTCACCAGGTGAGACAGTCTCCTACTCCAGTGTGTTAGTAGTCCCCAGGTGAGACAGTCTCCTACCCCAGTGTGTTAGTAGTCACCAGGTGAGACAGGTACCTAACCCAGTGTGTTAGTAGTCTCCAGGTGAGACCTACCCCAGTGTGTTAGTAGTCACCAAGTGAGACAGTATCCTACCCCAGTGTGTTAGTAGTCACCAGGTGAGACAATCTCCTACCCCAGTGTGTTAGTAGTCACCAGGTGAGACAGGTACCTACCCCAGTGTGTTAGTAGTCACCAGGTGAGACAGTCTCCTACCTTAGTGTGTTAGTAGTCATCAGCTGACAATCTCTTACCCCAGTGTGTTGGTAGTCACAAGGTGTGACAGGTACCAACCACAGTGTGTTAGTTGTCCCCAGGCAAGACAGGTATCTACCTAAATGTGTTGCTAGTACCCAGGTGAGACAGGTACTTACCCCAGTGTGTTAGTAGTCACCAGGTGAGACAGTCTCCTACTCCAGAGTGTTAGTAGTCACCAGGTGAGACAGTCTCCTACCCCAGTGTGTTATTAGTCACCAGGCAAGACAGGTACCTACCCCAGTGTGTTTGTAGTCCCCAGGTGAGACAGTCTCCTACCCCAGTGTGTTAGTAGTCACCAGGTGAGACAGGTACCTACCCCAGTGTGTTAGTAGTCACCAGGTGAGACAGGTACCTACCCCAGTGTGTTAGTAGTCCCCAGGTGAGACAGGTACCTACCCCAGTGTGTTAGTAGTCACCAGGTGAGACAGGTACCTACCCCAGTGTGTTAGTAGTCACCAGGTGAGACAGTCTCCTACTCCAGAGTGTTAGTAGTCCCCGGGTGAGACAGTCTCCTACTCCAGTGTGTTAGTAGTCCCCAGGTGAGACAGTCTCCTACTCCCGTGTGTTAGTAGTCACCAGGTGAGACAGTCTCCTACCCCAGTGTGTTTGTAGTCCCCAGGTGAGACAGTATCCTACCCCAGTGTGTTAGTAGTCACCAGGTGAGACAGGTACCTACCCCAGTGTGTTAGTAGTCACCAGGTGAGACAGGTACTTACCCCAGTGTGTTAGTAGTCACCAGTTGAGACAGTCTCCTACCCCAGTGTGTTAGTAGTCACCAAGTGAGACAGTCTCCTACCCCAGTGTGTTAGTAGTCCCCAGGTGAGACAGGTACCTACCCCAGTGTGTTAGTAGTAACCAGGTGAGACAGGTACTTACTCCAGTGTGTTAGTAGTCACCAGGTGAGACAGGTACCTACCCCAGTGTGTTAGTAGTCACCAAGTGAGACAGTCTCCTAGCCCAGTGTGTTAGTAGTCACCAAGTGAGACAGTCTCCTACCCCAGTGTGTTAGTAGTCCCCAGGTGAGACAGGTACCTACCCCAGTGTGTTAGTAGTAACCAGGTGAGACAGGTACTTACCCCAGTGTGTTAGTAGTCACCAGGTGAGACAGTCTCCTACACCAGTGTGTTAGTAGTCACCAGTTGAGACAGGTACTTACTCCAGTGTGTTAGTAGTCACCAGGTGAGACAGTCTCCTACCTCAGTGTGTTAGTAGTCACCAGCTGACAATCTCTTACCCCAGTGTGTTGGTAGTCACAAGGTGTGACAGGTACCAACCACAGTGTGTTAGTTGTCCCCAGGCAAGACAGGTACCTACCTCAATGTGTTGCTAGTACCCAGGTGAGACATGTACCTACCCCGGTGTGTTAATAGTCACCATGTGTAACAGGTACCTACCCCAGTGTGTTAGTAGTCACCAGGCGAGACAGGTACCTACCCCAGTGTGTTAGTAGTCACCAGGTGAGACAGTCACCTACCCCAGTGTGTTAGTAGTCCCCAGGTGAGACAGGTACCTACCCCAGTGTGTTAGTAGTCACCAGGCGAGACAGGTACCTACCCCAGTGTGTTAGTAGTCACCAGGTGAGACAGGTACTTACCCCAGTGTGTTAGTAGTCACCAGTTGAGACAGTCTCCTACCCCAGTGTGTTAGTAGTCACCAAGTGAGACAGTCTCCTACCCCAGTTTGTTAGTAGTCACCAGGTGAGACAGGTACCAACCCCAGTGTGTTAGTAGTAACCAGATGAGACAGTCTCCTACTCCAGTGTGTTAGTAGTAACCAGATGAGACAGTCTCCTACCCCAGTGTGTTAGTAGTCACCAGGTGAGACAGGTACCTACTCCAGTGTGTTAGTAGTCACCAGGTGAAACAGTCTCCTACCCCAGTGTGTTAGTAGTCACCAGGTGAGACAGGTACCTACCCCAGTTTGTTAGTAGTCCCCAGGTGAGACAGTCTCCTACCCCAGTGTGTTAGTAGTCACCAGGTGAGACAGTCTCCTACTCCAGTGTGTTAGTAGTCCCCAGGTGAGACAGTCTCCTACCCCAGTGTGTTAGTAGTCACCAGGTGAGACAGGTACCTAACCCAGTGTGTTAGTAGTCTCCAGGTGAGACCTACCCCAGTGTGTTAGTAGTCACCAAGTGAGACAGTATCCTACCCCAGTGTGTTAGTAGTCACCATGTGAGACAGTCTCCTACCTCAGTGTGTTAGTAGTCACTAGGTGATACAGGTAGCTACCCGAGTGTGTTAGTAGTCACCAGGTGAGACAATCTCCTACCCCAGTGTGTTAGTAGTCACCAGGTGAGACAGGTACCTACCCCAGTGTGTTAGTAGTCACCAGGTGAGACAGTCTCCTACCTTAGTGTGTTAGTAGTCATCAGCTGACAATCTCTTACCCCAGTGTGTTGGTAGTCACAAGGTGTGACAGGTACCAACCACAGTGTGTTAGTTGTCCCCAGGCAAGACAGGTATCTACCTAAATGTGTTGCTAGTACCCAGGTGAGACAGGTACTTACCCCAGTGTGTTAGTAGTCACCAGGTGAGACAGTCTCCTACTCCAGAGTGTTAGTAGTCACCAGGTGAGACAGTCTCCTACCCCAGTGTGTTATTAGTCACCAGGCAAGACAGGTACCTACCCCAGTGTGTTTGTAGTCCCCAGGTGAGACAGTCTCCTACCCCAGTGTGTTAGTAGTCACCAGGTGAGACAGGTACCTACCCCAGTGTGTTAGTAGTCACCAGGTGAGACAGGTACCTACCCCAGTGTGTTAGTAGTCCCCAGGTGAGACAGGTACCTACCCCAGTGTGTTAGTAGTCACCAGGTGAGACAGGTACCTACCCCAGTGTGTTAGTAGTCACCAGGTGAGACAGTCTCCTACTCCAGAGTGTTAGTAGTCCCCGGGTGAGACAGTCTCCTACTCCAGTGTGTTAGTAGTCCCCAGGTGAGACAGTCTCCTACTCCCGTGTGTTAGTAGTCACCAGGTGAGACAGTCTCCTACTCCAGAGTGTTAGTAGTCCCCGTGTGAGACAGTCTCCTACTCCAGTGTGTTAGTTTTCACCAGGTGAGACAGGTACCTACCCCAGTGTGTTAGTAGTCCCCAGGTGAGACAGTCTCCTACTCCCGTGTGTTAGTAGTCCCCGGGTGAGACAGTCTCCTACCCCAGTGTGTTAGTTTTCACCAGGTGAGACATTCTCCTACCCCAGTGTGTTAGTAGTCACCAGGTGAGACAGTCTCCTACTCCAGAGTGTTAGTAGTCCCCAGGTGAGACAGGTACCTACCCCAGTGTGTTAGTAGTCACCAGGTGAGACAGTCTCCTACCCCAGTGTGTTCGTAGTCCCCAGGTGAGACAGTCTCCTACCCCAGTGTGTTAGTAGTCACCAGGTGAGACAGTCTCCTACCCCAGTGTGTTCGTAGTCCCCAGGTGAGACAGTCTCCTAACCCAGTGTGTTAGTAGTCCCCAGGTGAGACAGTCTCCTACACCAGTGTGTTAGTTTTCACCAGGTGAGACAGTCTCCTACCCCAGTGTGTTAGTAGTCACCAGGTGAGACAGTCTCCTACTCCAGTGTGTTAGTAGTCACCAGGTGAGACAGTCTCCTACTCCAGAGTGTTAGTAGTCCCCAGGTGAGACAGGTACCTACCCCAGTGTGTTAGTAGTCACCAGGTGAGACAGTCTCCTACCCCAGTGTGTTCGTAGTCCCCAGGTGAGACAGTCTCCTACCCCAGTGTGTTAGTAGTCACCAGGTGAGACAGTCTCCTACTCCAGTGTGTTCGTAGTCCCCAGGTGAGACAGTCTCCTAACCCAGTGTGTTAGTAGTCCCCAGGTGAGACAGTCTCCTACACCAGTGTGTTAGTTTTCACCAGGTGAGACAGTCTCCTACCCCAGTGTGTTAGTAGTCACCAGGTGAGACAGTCTCCTACCCCAGTGTGTTCGTAGTCCCCAGGTGAGACAGTCTCCTACCCCAGTGTGTTAGTAGTCCCCAGGTGAGACAGGTACCTACCCCGGCGTGTTAATAGTCACCATGTGTAACAGGTACCTAAACCAGTGTGTTAGTAGTCACCAGGCGAGACAGGTACCTACCCCAGTGCGTTAGTAGTCACCAGGTGAGACAGTCACCTACCCCAGTGTGTTAGTAGTCCCCAGGTGAGACAGGTACCTACCCCAGTGTGATAGTAGTCACCAGGCGAGACAGGTACCTACCCCAGTGTGTTAGTAGTCACCAGGTGAGACAGGTACCTACCCCAGTGTGTTAGTAGTTCCCAGGTGAGACAGGTACCTACCCCAGTCTGCTAGTAGTCCCCAGGTGAGACAGTCACCTACCCCAGTGTGTGAAAGCAGCAGGGTGTGAAGGATCCTATTTGTTGGTCCTTATGCAGCGCCGTAATACCATTGGCTAGTTTCTCCCAGAGAAGATATCCTATTGGTTGATCCCTGTGCAGTGCTGTAATCCTTTTGGTTTGTTCCCCCCACAGCCGTCCCGCCCACGGTCCCACCCCAGTACACCGGGGAATGTATCCAGGAGGAGCTGGAGGAGATCAGTGGTAGCAACACCCCCTGGTTCTGGTTGCCTTTCAGAGGGCACTGCTACAGCTTCGTCATTAACCACATAGAGTGGGCCGACGCCTCCACCAGCTGTATACGTAAAGGTAGGAGGAGCCTCAAAACCAAGGGTGTGTCAAAAATTGCCGTCCTACTGAATACCCGTGATTTCTGATAAGTTGACTTGTCAGGAGAGAGAGGAGATTTGAGGCCATGTAACACATTACATTCAGAACTCTTCAGGGTACATGCGTTCATATTCAATATGCCACATTTGATAGCAAGTTTAATCTTAGATACAAGGGCATAGTACTTAGTGGCCACTACACTATTCCCTACATCAAATCAAATCAAATGTATTTATATATCCCTTCGAACATCAGCTGATATCTCAAAGTGCTGTACAGAAACCCAGCCAAAAACCCCAAACAGCAAGCACTGCAGGTGTAGAAGCACCTGCATAGTGCACCACTTTTGACCAAGGCCCTATGCGGGGTACCGTTATTAAATTGAGCGATTTTGGACAGGGCCCATATCCCATTCTCCTCCCATTCTACTCCAGTGTGGATTGGTTGACTGGATTGGTGGATAAAAAGGTGTGACCCAGACTGATACACCTATCTAATGCTTTAGTACCCAGACTGATACACCTATCTAATGCTTTAGTACCTAGACGGATATACCTATCTAATGCTTTAGTACCCAGACTGATACACCTATCTAATGCTTTAGTACCCAGACTGATACACCTATCTAATGCTTTAGGACACAGACTGATACACCTATCTAATGCTTTAGTACCCAGACTGATACACCTATCTAATGCTTTAAGACACAGACTGATACACCTATCTAATGCTTTAGGACACAGGCTGATACACCTATCTAATGCTTTAGTACCCAGACGGATACACCTATCGAATGCTTTAGGACCCAGACTGATACACCTATCTATTGCTTTAGGATACAGACTGATACACCTATCTAATGCTTTAGTACCCAGACGGATACACCTATCTAATGCTTTAGGACACAGACTGATACACCTATCTATTGCTTTAGGACACAGACTGATACACCTATCTAATGCTTTAGGACCCAGACGGATACACCTATCTAATGCTTTAGGACACAGGCTGATACACCTATCTAATGCTTTAGTACCCAGACGGATACACGTATCTAATGCTTTAGTACCCAGACGGATACACCTATCTGATGCTTTTACATCCTGGCGTGGAGTGAGATGGTGAACGCTTCACGGAGAAAAGGAGAGAACTGGAAATGGGATCCAGTTTTCCATGAACTGTGAACTTCTTTGGACAGAACAAACCGTAAAGAAAGTAAATGGAGAAGCATTAATACCAATATTGTGTGTGAAGGGGCGTCTCTGGTGAGCATCGAGGATCCTGAAGAACTCCGTTTCATAAAGAGCAACGTGGAGATTCTGAAAGACAGCTACTCCTCCTTCTGGATTGGCCTGTACAAAACACACCTAGGTAACTACCAATCCTTCTAGATAGACCTGTACAAAACACACCTAGGTAACTACCAATACTTCTAGATAGACCTGTTCAAAATACACCTAGGTAACTACCAATCCTTCTAGATAGACCTGTTCAAAACACACCTAGAAACAATCCTTCTAGATAGGCCTGTACAAAACACACCTAGGTAACTACCAATCCTTCTAGATAGACCTGTTCAAAACACACCTAGAAACAATCCTTCTAGAGAGGCCTGTACAAAACACACCTAGAAACAATCCTTCTAGATAGGCCTGTTCAAAACACACCTAGAAACAATCCTTATAGATAGACCTGTTCAAAACACACCTAGAAACAATCCTTCTAGATAGACCTGTTCAAAACACACCTAGAAACAATCCTTCTAGATAGGCCTGTACAAAACACACCTAGGTAACTACCAATCCTTCTAGATAGACCTGTTCAAAACACACCTAGAAACAATCCTTCTAGATAGGCCTGTACAAAACACACCTAGGTAACTACCAATTCTTCTAGATAGGCCTGTTCAAAACACACCTACACTTTTATAATAGAAGGGTTCCAAAATGGTTCTTCGGCTGTCACCATGGGAGAACTCTGGTAACAGCCGAAAAGCCCTTTTAGGTTCTAGATAGAACCTTTTTCTGTAAGTGTGCAGGTAAGTACATGACTAACAACAGACCCTGTTGCAGGTCGGTGGAAGTGGCTGGACCAAACAGTGCTGGACTACATGAACTGGGCAGAGGGACAGCCTCAGGACTCTTCCTATATCTATGGATATATGCTATCCTCCGATGGGACCTGGAGCACTGCCCCCAGGTGGGAAGATAAACCATACATCTGCAAGAAGTCCAAAGGTGAGACAGACCATACATCTGTAGGAAAGACGAGGGTGAGACAGACCATACATCTGTAGGAAAGACGAGGGTGAGACAGACCATACATCTGTAGGAAAGACGAGGGTGAGACTGACCATACATCTGTAGGAAAGACGAGGGTGAGACTGACCATACATCTGTAGGAAAGACGAGGGTGAGACAGACCATACTTCTGTAGGAAAGACGAGGGTGAGACTGACCATACATCTGTAGGAAAGACGAGGGTGAGACTGACCATACATCTGTAGGAAAGACGAGGGTGAGACAGACCATACATCTGTAGAAAAGACGAGGGTGAGACAGACCATACATCTGTAGGAAAGACGAGGGTAAGAGGGGATGACCATGGCTCTATAACAATATCCACACAACTTTCTTTCTCACTCCATAGTGTAGTGCACATATGAATGTCAATAGATCTATAGGAAATTAAGTTTGTGTTGAAGAATTTTTTGAGAAAATAGGATAATAGACAGAGTTGAACCTCTTAATAATACCTTGTTATTAATCCTCTCTGTTCCACCTCCAGTTCTACCAGAAACACCACCAACACATGGTGAGTCATGAATGAATGAGCCAATCAATCATCCAACCCATCATCCATCCATCAATCAATCAATCAATCAATCATCCAGCCCACCCATCCATCCGTCAACCCATCATCCATCCTTCAATCAATCAATCAATCAATCAATTAATCACTCAATCAATCAATCATCCAACCCACCCATCCATCCATCAACCCATCATCCATCCTTCAATCAACTAATCAATCAATCAGTCAATGAATGATCAGTCTATTACCACTCTGTCTATTAACCACTCTGTCAATAAACCACTCTGTCTATTAACCACTCTGTCAATTAACCACTCTGTCAATTAACCACTCTGTCAATTAACCACTCTGTCAATTAACCACTCTGTCGATGAACCATTCTGTCGATGAACCACTCTGTCAATTAACCACTCGGTCAATTAATCAATCAGTCAATTAACCAATCAGTCATACCAGTCAACCCATAGCCATACTGTAATATTTATTCCTGTGATCCTGCAGAGTCTCTGAAGGCAGGTCAGAGGCGTGTGTATTCAGCCCTGGCAGTGGTGGTGGTATTGGCTACCATGTGTCTGATGGGCCTCACAGCCTTAATGCTCTACAAGAAGACCGGCCGTCCCCTGCCCTCCTTCACCAACCCCCTGGTCTTCAGCGCAGGCCGGAGTACCTTCAACAACCCCCTCTACACGGAGCCCGTCACCGAGGTTGACCCCAGCATGGTGGACACTAGCCAGCTGGTTAACCATATGGAGGCTTAGCCAATGATCACTTTGTGATTGGAGAGAGTCAAGGGGGGAGTCGAGGGGGGAGTCGAGGGGGGAGTCGAGGGGGAGTCGAAGGGGGAGTCGAGGGGGGAGTCGAAGGGGGAGTCAAAGGGGGAGTCGAGGGGGGGAGTCGAGGGGGGAGTCGAGGGGGGGAATCGAGGGGGGGGGTCGAGGGGGGAGTCGAGGGGGGAGTCGAGGTATGGGAGTCGAGGGGGGGGTCGAGGGGGGAGTCGAGGGGGGAGTCGAGGGGGGAGTCGAGGTATGGGAGGAAGGTTAAAGATCCAACCCAGGTTAGGCAAAGTCATATTTACAAGCTTATAAAATAATCAACAAATTCATTGGACCAGCGCCATTGCTAACTAGTTTCGCTGATGTTTCGAATTTATCCCCATTTATGCAAAGACTTCTGGGATATTAGAATCCTCATGTCTCGACCTTCACATATTGCACCTAGGAATCAGGGGATGTGCGGTGAGGTCTGAGGCCGGTTAGGCACTTTCTATTGGACCAGCTGCAGTAACTCTCTCGCATTGGGGACAGTGTGTGTCAGGTCATGCTGGAACAAGAAGCTGAGAAGCTGTCTAGGTGATTTGTCTCTGTTGGTGAAATGTACAATCCCACAAGATCATCCTGAAAGGGATGCGTCGGGATTTTGGCAATGATTGATACCATTTTTATTTCTCTATGTCCAGTATGAAGGGAGGTAGTTTCCCGAGCCAATGCTAACTAGAATTAGCGCAGTGACTGGAAGTCTATGTGTATCTGCTATCTAGAAGGAATGGTCATTGCGCTAATGCATGCTAGCAGATACCCATAGACTTCCAGTCGTTGCGCTAATGCATGCTAGCAGATACCCATAGACTTCCAGTTATTGCGCTAATGCATGCTAGCAGATACCCATAGACTTCCAGTTATTGCGCTAATGCATGCTAGCAGATACCCATAGACTTCCAGTCGTTGCGCTAATGCATGCTAGCAGATACCCATAGACTTTCAGTCGTTGCGCTAATGCATGCTAGCAGATACCTATAGACTTCCAGTTATTTCACTAATGCATGCTAGCAGATACCCATAGACTTCCAGTCGTTGCGCTAATGCATGCTAGCAGATACCCATAGACTTCCAGTCGTTGCGCTAATGCATGCTAGCAGATACCCATAGACTTCCAGTAGTTGCGCTAATGCATGCTAGCAGATACCCATAGACTTCCATAGGCTCCATGAACATTTTGAACCAGATCACTGCAGAAAAAAACATGTCATGTGACTATAGGATTTGACGTTATAATCGTTATAATGTGTTTTACTGTATTGAAGCTGTTCTGTGTTCATGTACACTGAGTACACCAAACATTAGGAGGTTCCTAGTCTCCTCTACATCTTCCACACTGATTGAAGTGGATTTAACAAGTGACATCAATAAGGGATCATAGCTTTGGTTACCCTGGTTAGTCTGTCATGGAAAGAGCATGTTGTCCACAATGAACTGTGTTGTATCCAATAAAGGCTTCCCATCATCACTTTGTGTGTGTGTGTGTGTGTGTGTGTGTGTGTGTGTGTGTGTGTGTGTGTGTGTGTGTGTGTGTGTGGGGTTTGGATACTATCTCTCTCTGTGTAGGGTTAGGATACTATCTCTCTCTGTAAAGGGTTAGGATACTATCTCTCTGTGTAGGGTTGGGATACTATCTCTCTCTGTAGAGGGTTGGGATACTATCTCTCTGTAGAGGGTTAGGATACTATCTCTCTGTAGAGGGTTAGGATACTATCTCTCTCTGTAGAGGGTTAGGATACTATCTCTCTCTGTAGAGGGTTAGGATACTATCTCTCTGTAGAGGGTTAGGATACTATCTCTCTCTGTAGAGGGTTGGGATACTATCTCTCTGTAGAGGGTTAGGATACTATCTCTCTGTAGGGGGTTAGGATACTCACTGAGGGAGAAGTGGACAGAGAGGTCCCCCGATCCCGTGCCAGAACACCAAACATCAACAACCATAACGATAAGGATAAAGGCTAAATTAAAGCCAGGGTTCAAGCTGGACACATTGCCTTTGGATGAGCTGTGAAGCAGATTACGCTTTCTGTTTCTGATATTTTCACTTGCCTACCAGGTAGGCAAGTTGAGAACAAGTTCTCATTTACAATTGCGACCTTGCAGATGTTCTATGTTAATGTCAGCCAGTTTCAAACAGCACTGAAATAATTCACCAAAATGTTCATTGGTTTTTTTGCACGGTAATGATTGGCATTGTAAATAATGTCTTGTGGGTACTAAGTTATTGGGCATTCTGAAGAGGTAATATCAGCTGTTGGGAGTATTTTTAAACCTGAAATTCAGAGTAAATGTGCATGTTTCTGCTGTCTGAAATTCCTTCAACATCAGCAGTTTGGAAGATAATGCATCTGTATGGACACATTTGGTATGTAGTGTTGTTATTTGTTAAGTAGAGTTCTGTAAGGGTGTGATGTGGGATTTCACTGAAAGGTGTAACATTTTATACCTGCATGGAAAAAATCTGCTTTTAATTTTTTTTTTAAGTGATGTTGCAATTAATGTTCATTTTTTGAAAATATTAATTTCTTTCTCTATGCATTGTTGGGAAGAGCCGTAAGCATTTCTCTGTTAAGCATGTGACTAATTATATTTTATTTGAAGAGTGTTTGTCATAGTAGCAATTTCATTCTCGGGGGTACACAGAAAAGGTACGGATTAAAACCGAGGGCCGACCTCTGCCTGTCTGAGATCAATTTCATGAAGAACAATGAAAAGGTGAGGTCGTTCAAAACCAACTGGTATCAAAAGTATAGCTGGATAACAGGGGAGCCTTTCATCAAGCCGCCTGTATTGCCTTGCCTGCATTTTGGAAAGTCTGAGCCTTGGTGGAAAGGTGGGTACAGTGACCTGAAGAACATCGATCATTCAGCTAAACAGCTAAACAAAAGCAGGGAGCGTATAAACGCCCACATCAGATTCTTCTGAGAAGAAGCATCATCCATCTTTCCTCCGGTGTTTATTTAAGGTAATAACACATAAGGAAATAACACATAAGGTAATAACACATAAGGAAATAACACATAAGGTAATAACACATAAGGAAATAACACATAAGGAAATAACACATAAGGAAATAACACATAAGGTAATAACACATAAGGAAATAACACATAAGGAAATAACACATAAGGAAATAACACATAAGGTAATAACACATAAGGAAATAACACATAAGGTAATAACACATAAGGAAATAACACATAAGGAAATAACACATAAGGAAATAACACATAAGGTAATAACACATAAGGTAATAACACATAAGGTAATAACACATAAGGAAATAACACATAAGGTAATAACACATAAGGAAATAACACATAAGGAAATAACACATAAGGAAATAACACATAAGGTAATAACACATAAGGTAATAACACATAAGGTAATAACACATAAGGTAAAAACACATAAGGTAATAACACATAAGGAAATAACACATAAGGTAATAACACATACGGTAATAACACATAAGGTAATAACACATAAGGAAATAACACATAAGGTAATAACACATAAGGTAATAACACATAAGGTAATAACACATAAGGTAATAACACATAAGGAAATAACACATAAGGTAATAACACATAAGGTAATAACACATAAGGTAATAACACATAAGGAAATAACACATAAGGTAATAACACATAAGGTAATAACACATAAGGAAATAACACATAAGGTAATAACACATAAGGTAATAACACATAAGGTAATAACACATAAGGAAATAACACATAAGGTAATAACACATAAGGAAATAACACATAAGGAAATAACACATAAGGTAATAACACATAAGGTAATAACACATAAGGTAATAACACATAAGGTAATAACACATAAGGTAATAACACATAAGGTAATAACACATAATCAGTCCAGACAGACGCAAGCAAAAACTCATTCCATAAATGTTGTAGCAGCCTAGGCTAAACGTAAACATGAGAGATCTGATCTCCTGTATGGGATGAAAACAACAACATTTTTCCATCTGATCAACTGGAGGCTACTAATAAGAGCCGCAGCATACATCCTATGGATCCTGTCCATCTGGTCAGGGTAATGTTATGTATTTATAGTCCATCTGGTCAGGGTAATGTTATGTATTTATAGTCCATCTGGTCAGGGTAACGTTTTGTATTTATAGTCCATCTGGTCAGGGTAACGTTATGTATTTATAGTCCATCTGGTCAGGGTAATGTTATGTATTTATAGTCCATCTGGTCAGGGTAACGTTATGTATTTATAGTCCATCTGGTCAGGGTAATGTTATGTATTTATAGTCCATCTGGTCAGGGTAACGTTATGTATTTATAGTCCATCTGGTCAGGGTAATGTTATGTATTTATAGTCCATCTGGTCAGGGTAATGTTATGTATTTATAGTCCATCTGGTCAGGGTAATGTTATGTATTTATAGTCCATCTGGTCAGGGTAATGTTATGTATTTATAGTCCATCTGGTCAGGGTAACGTTATGTATTTATAGTCCATCTGGTCAGGGTAATGTTATGTATTTATAGTCCATCTGGTCAGGGTAACGTTATGTATTTATAGTCCATCTGTTCAGGGTAAACTAGTTGGTAATGTTATGTATTTATAGTCCATCTGGTCAGGGTAATGTTATGTATTTATAGTCCATCTGGTCAGGGTAATGTTATGTATTTATAGTCCATCTGGTCAGGGTAACGTTATGTATTTATAGTCCATCTGTTCAGGGTAATGTTATGTATTTATAGTCCATCTGTTCAGGGTAAACTAGTTGGTAATGTTATGTATTTATAGTCCATCTGGTCAGGGTAATGTTATGTATTTATAGTCCATCTGTTCAGGGTAATGTTATGTATTTATAGTCCATCTGGTCAGGGTAATGTTATGTATTTATAGTCCATCTGGTCAGGGTAACGTTATGTATTTATAGTCCATCTGGTCAGGGTAAACTAGTTGGTAATGTTATGTATTTATAGTCCATCTGGTCAGGGTAATGTTATGTATTTATAGTCCATCTGGTCAGGGTAACGTTATGTATTTATAGTCCATCTGGTCAGGGTAAACTAGTTGGTAATGTTATGTATTTATAGTCCATCTGGTCAGGGTAATGTTATGTATTTATAGTCCATCTGGTCAGGGTAACGTTATGTATTTATAGTCCATCTGGTCAGGGTAAACTAGTTGGTAATGTTATGTATTTATAGTCCATCTGGTCAGGGTAATGTTATGTATTTATAGTCCATCTGGTCAGGGTAACGTTATGTATTTATAGTCCATCTGTTCAGGGTAATGTTATGTATTTATAGTCCATCTGTTCAGGGTAAACTAGTTGGTAATGTTATGTATTTATAGTCCATCTGGTCAGGGTAATGTTATGTATTTATAGTCCATCTGTTCAGGGTAATGTTATGTATTTATAGTCCATCTGGTCAGGGTAATGTTATGTATTTATAGTCCATCTGGTCAGGGTAACGTTATGTATTTATAGTCCATCTGGTCAGGGTAAACTAGTTGGTAATGTTATGTATTTATAGTCCATCTGGTCAGGGTAATGTTATGTATTTATAGTCCATCTGGTCAGGGTAACGTTATGTATTTATAGTCCATCTGGTCAGGGTAAACTAGTTGGTAATGTTATGTATTTATAGTCCATCTGGTCAGGGTCATGTTATGTATTTATAGTCCATCTGGTCAGGGTAACGTTATGTATTTATAGTCCATCTGGTCAGGGTAAACTAGTTGGTAATGTTATGTATTTATAGTCCATCTGGTCAGGGTAATGTTATGTATTTATAGTCCATCTGGTCAGGGTAACGTTATGTATTTATAGTCCATCTGTTCAGGGTAACGTTATGTATTTATAGTCCATCTGGTCAGGGTAATGTTATGTATTTATAGTCCATCTGGTCAGGGTAATGTTATGTATTTATAGTCCATCTGGTCAGGGTAATGTTATGTATTTATAGTCCATCTGGTCAGGGTAATGTTATGTATTTATGGTCCATCTGGTCAGGGTAACATTATGTATTTATAGTCCATCTGGTCAGGGTAATGTTATGTATTTATAGTCCATCTGGTCAGGGTAATGTTATGTATTTATAGTCCATCTGGTCAGGGTAATGTTATGTATTTATAGTCCATCTGGTCAGGGTAACGTTATGTATTTATAGTCCATCTGGTCAGGGTAATGTTATGTATTTATAGTCCATCTGGTCAGGGTAATGTTATGTATTTATAGTCCATCTGGTCAGGGTACACTAGTTGGTAATGTTATGTATTTACAGTCCATCTGGTCAGGGTAACGTTATGTATTTATAGTCCATCTGGTCAGGGTAATGTCATGTATTTATAGTCCATCTGGTCAGGGTAATGTTATGTATTTATAGTCCATCTGGTCAGGGTAATGTTATGTATTTATAGTCCATCTGGTCAGGGTAACATTATGTATTTATAGTCCATCTGGTCAGGGTAATGTTATGTATTTATAGTCCATCTGGACAGGGTAATGTTATGTATTTATAGTCCATCTGGTCAGGGTAACATTATGTATTTATAGTCCATCTGGTCAGGGTAATGTTATGTTTTTATAGTCCATCTGGTCAGGGTAACGTTATGTATTTATAGTCCATCTGGTCAGGGTAAACTAGTTGGTAATGTTATGTATTTATAGTCCATCTGGTCAGGGTAATGTTATGTATTTATAGTCCATCTGGTCAGGGTAATGTTATGTATTTATAGTCCATCTGGTCAGGGTAATGTTATGTATTTATAGTCCATCTGGTCAGGGTAAACTAGTTGGTAATGTTATGTATTTACAGTCCATCTGGTCAGGGTAACGTTATGTATTTATAGTCCATCTGGTCAGGGTAATGTCATGTATTTATAGTCCATCTGGTCAGGGTAATGTTATGTATTTATAGTCCATCTGGTCAGGGTAAACTAGTTGGTAATGTTATGTATTTACAGTCCATCTGGTCAGGGTAATGTTATGTATTCATAGTCCATCTGGACAGGGTAATGTTATGTATTTATAGTCCATCTGGTCAGGGTAACATTATGTATTTATAGTCCATCTGGTCAGGGAAACGTTGTGTATTTATAGTCCATCTGGTCAGGGTAATGTTATGTATTTATAGTCCATCTGGTCAGGGTAACGTTATGTATTTATAGTCCATCTGGTCAGGGTAATGTTATGTATTTATAGTCCATCTGGTCAGGGTAATGTTATGTATTTATAGTCCATCTGGTCAGGGTAATGTTATGTATTTATAGTCCATCTGGCTGGGTAATGTTATGTATTTATAGTCCATCTGGTCAGGGTAACGTTGTGTATTTATAGTCCATCTGGTCAGGGAAACGTTGTGTATTTATAGTCCATCTGGTCAGGGTAATGTTATGTATTTATAGTCCATCTGGTCAGGGTAATGTAATGTATTTATAGTCCATCTGGTCAGGGTAATGTTATGTATTTATAGTCCATCTGGTCAGGGTAAAGTTATGTATTTATAGTCCATCTGGTCAGGGTAACGTTATGTATTTATAGTCCATCTGGTCAGGGTTATGTTATGTGTTTATAGTCCATCTGGCTGGGTAATGTTATGTATTTATAGTCCATCTGGTCAGGGTAATGTTATGTATTTATAGTCCATCTGGTCAGGGTAACGTTATGTATTTATAGTCCATCTGGTCAGGGTAATGTTATGTATTTATAGTCCATCTGGTCAGAGTAATGTTATGTATTTATAGTCCATCTGGTCAGGGTAACGTTATGTATTTATAGTCCATCTGGTCAGGGTAATGTTATGTATTTATAGTCCATCTGGTCAGGGTAAACTAGTTGGTAATGTTATGTATTTACAGTCCATCTGGTCAGGGTAACGTTATGTATTTATAGTCCATCTGGTCAGGGTAATGTCATGTATTTATAGTCCATCTGGTCAGGGTAAACTAGTTGGTAATGTTATGTATTTACAGTCCATCTGGTCAGGGTAACGTTATGTATTTATAGTCCATCTGGTCAGGGTAATGTCATGTATTTATAGTCCATCTGGTCAGGGTAATGTTATGTATTTATAGTCCATCTGGTCAGAGTAACGTTATGTATTTATAGTACATCTGGTCAGGGTAATGTTATGTATTTATAGTCCATCTGGTCAGGGTAATGTTATGTATTTATAGTCCATCTGGTCAGGGTAACGTTATGTGTTTATAGTCTTTCTGGTCAGGGTAAACTAATTGGTAACGTTATGTATGTATACTGCGTTTGTTTGTCAGGAGAAAATTTAAATTTGGTTTATGTTCCAAATTGGGCTGGCTAGGCTGCCTAAACGTTTTCAACCCAAAATGATGAACTGGAATTAATAAATCAACATAATAGTGATGACAGATGTGAGTTGATGTTTTATTACACCTACAGTTGCATAGGCCTGCAAAATGCAAACATGAATAAAACAAGATCAGCCCTGTGAGTTCTATTGTCTATGTCACGTTCTGACCTTAGTTCCTTTGTTTTGTCTTTGTGAGTTGGGGTGGGCAGTCTGTTTGTTTTTCTATGTTGGTTTTTGAGTTTGGCCTAGTATGGTTCTCAATCAGAGGCAGGTGTCGTTAGTTGTCTCTGATTGAGAGCCATACTTAGGTAGCCTTTTTCCACCTGTGTTTCGTGGTGTTTATTTTCTGTTCTGTGTGTCATCACTAGACAGGACTGCTTCGTTTGTTCGTTCTTCCTAGTTGTTATTTTGTTTAGTGTTCAGTTTTGATTATATTAAAAATCATGAACACTTATCATGCTGCACCTTGATCCTCACCTTCTTCAACTCACGATGGCCATTACATTCTATCTGTTGTCTCTGTGTCTGCATCGAGGAAATCTATTCTAAATATAATTCATATGAACAATTATACGGTTGCCAGGTTTGACAGGTTTTTCATCCCCCCCATGACCAGGAGTATTTTTTCAGTTTGGTAAAACCATGTGACCTGACTAGTAAAATTATAGCCCTTACAAAACCTTTTTACAACTGATTAATCACTGCCATACCTTATAAGGACAGAGATCTTCTGGTTAGGTTAACAGATAATGAAAAACTCTGGTCCCCAGGTGGTAAAAATTGCTCTGGGACAGATGGTGCCACCAGTCTGACCACTCTGGGACCTGCCACCAGTCTGACCACTCTGGGACCTGACACCAGTCTGACCACTCTGGGACCTGCCACCAGTCTGACCACTCTGGGACCTGCCACCAGTATGACCACTCTGGGACCTGCCACCAGTCTGACCACTCTGGGACCTATGGTGCCACCAGTCTGACCACTCTGGGACCTGCCACCAGTCTGACCACTCTGGGACCTGCCACCAGTCTGACCACTCTGGGACCTGCCACCAGTCTGACCACTCTGGGACCTATGGTGCCACCAGTCTGAACACTCTGGAACCTATGGTGCCACCAGTCTGACCTCTCTGGGACCTGCAACCAGTCTGACCACTCTGGGACCTATGGTGCCACCAGTCTGACCACTCTGGGACCTGCCACCAGTCTGACCACTCTGGGACCTGCCACCAGTCTGACCACTCTGGGACCTATGGTGCCACCAGTCTGACCACTCTGGGACCTATGGTGCCACCAGTCTGACCACTCTGGGACCTATGGTGCCACCAGTCTGACCACTCTGGGACCTGCCACCAGTCTGACCACTCTGGGACCTGCCAAAAGTCTGACCACTCTGGGACCTATGGTGCCACCAGTCTGACCACTCTGGGACCTATGGTGCCACCAGTCTGACCTCTCTGGGACCTGCCACCAGTCTGACCACTCTGGGACCTGCCACCAGTCTGACCACTCTGGGACCTATGGTGCCACCAGTCTGACCACTCTGGGACCGATGGTGTCACCAGTCTGACCACTCTGGGATCTATGGTGGCACCAGTCTGACCACTCTGGGACCTGCCACCAGTCTGAAAACTCTGGGACCTATGGTGGCACCAGTCTGACCACTCTGGGACCTGCCACCAGTCTGACCACTCAGGGACCTATGGTGCCACCAGTCTGACCGCTCTGGGACCTATGGTGCCACCATTCTGACCACTCTGGGACCTGCCCCCAGTCTGACCACTCTGGGACCTGCCACCAGTCTGACCGCTCTGGGACCTGCCACCAGTCTGACCACTCTGGGACCTGCCACCAGTCTGACCACTTTGGGACCTGCCACCAGTCTGACCACTCTGGGACCTGCCACCAGTCTGACCACTCTGGGACCTGCCACCAGTCTGACCACTCTGGGACCTACGGTGCCACCAGTCTGACCACTCTGGGACCTACAGTGCCACCAGTCTGACCACTCTGGGACTTGCCACCAGTCTGACCACTCTGGGACCTGCCACCAGTCTGACCACTCTGGGACCTGCCACCAGTCTGACCACTCTGGGACCTGCCACCAGTCTGACCACTCTGGGACCTACAGTGCCACCAGTCTGACCGCTCTAGGAACTATGGATCCACCAGTCTAACCACTCTGGGACCTATGGTCCCTCCAGTCTGACCGCTCTGGGACCGGCCACCAGTCTGACCACTCTGGGACCTATGGTGCCACCAGTCTGACCACTCTGGGACCTGCCACCAGTCTGATCTCTCTGGGACCTATGGTGCCACCAGTCGAACCACTCTGGGACCTATGGTGCCACCAGTCTGACCACTCTGGGACCTGCCACCAGTCTGACCACTCTGGGACCTATGGTGCCACCAGTCTGACCACTCTGGGACCTGCCACCAGTCTGACCACTCTGGGACCTATGGTGCCACCAGTCTGACCACTCTGGGACCTGCCACCAGTCTGACCACTCTTGGACCTGCCACCAGTCTGACCTCTCTGGGACCTGCCACCAGTCTGACCTCTCTGGGACCTATGGTTCCACCAGTCTGACCACTCTGGGACCTATGGTGCCACCAGTCTGACCACTCTGTGACCTGCAACCAGTCTGACCGCTCTGGGGCCTATGGTTCCACCAGTCTGACCACTCTGGGACCTATGGTGCCACCAGTCTGACCTCTCTGGGACCTGCCACCAGTCTGACCACTCCGTGACCTATCTCCAGTCTAACCGCTCTGGGACCTGCCACCAGTCTGACTGCTCTTGGACCTGCCACCAGTCTGACCACTCTGGGACCTATGGTGCCACCAGTCTGACCACTCTGGGACCTGCCACCAGTCTGACCTCTCTGGGACCTGCCACCAGTCTGACCACTCTGGGACCTGCCACCAGTCTGACCACTCTGGGACCTGCCACCAGTCTGACCACTCTAGGAACTATGGTGCCACCAGTCTGACCACTCTGGGACCTGCCACCAGTCTGACCTCTCTGGGACCGGCCACCAGTCTGACCACTCTGGGACCTATGGTGCCACCAGTCTGACCACTCTGGGACCTGCCACCAGTCTGACCTCTCTGGGACCTGCCACCAGTCTGACCACTCTGGGACCTGCCACCAGTCTGACCACTCTGGGACCTACAGTGCCACCAGTCTGACCGCTCTAGGAACTATGGTGCCACCAGTCTAACCACTCTGGGACCTATGGTGCCTCCAGTCGAACCACTCTGGGACCTATGGTGCCACCAGTCTGACCACTCTGGGACCTGCCACCAGTCTGACCACTCTGGGACCTATGGTGCCACCAGTCTGACCACTCTGGGACCTGCCACCAGTCTGACCACTCTTGGACCTGCCACCAGTCTGACCTCTCTGGGACCTGCCACCAGTCTGACCTCTCTGGGACCTATGGTTCCACCAGTCTGACCACTCTGGGACCTATGGTGCCACCAGTCTAACCACTCTGTGACCTGCAACCAGTCTGACCGCTCTGGGGCCTATGGTTCCACCAGTCTGACCACTCTGGGACCTATGGTGCCACCAGTCTGACCACTCTTGGACCTGCCACCAGTCTGACCTCTCTGGGACCTGCCACCAGTCTGACCTCTCTGGGACCTATGGTTCCACCAGTCTGACCACTCTGGGACCTATGGTGCCACCAGTCTGACCACTCTGTGACCTGCAACCAGTCTGACCGCTCTGGGGCCTATGGTTCCACCAGTCTGACCACTCTGGGACCTATGGTGCCACCAGTCTGACCGCTCTGGGACCTGCCACCAGTCTGACTGCTCTTGGACCTGCCACCAGTCTGACCACTCTGGGACCTTTCACCAGTCTGACCACTCTGGGACCTGCCACCAGTCTGACCACTCTGGGACCTATGATGCCACCAGTCTGACCACTCTGGGACCTATGGTGCCACCAGTCTGACAACTTTGGAACCTATGGTACCACCAGTTTGACCACTCTGGGACCTGCCAACAGTCTGACCACTCTGGGACCTGCCACCAGTCTGACCACTCTGGGACCTACGGTGCCACCAGTCTGACCGCTCTGTGACATAGGGTGTCACCAGTCTGACCGCTCTGGAACCTATGGTGCCACCAGTCTGACCACTCTGGGATCTGCCACCAGTCTGACCACTCTGGGACCTATGGTGTCACCAGTCTGACCACTCTGGGACCTGCCACCAGTCTGACCACTCTGGGACCTATGGTGCCACCAGTCTGACCACTCTGGGACCTATGGTGCCACCAGTCTGACCACTCTGGGACCTATGGTGCCACTAGTCTGACCACTCTGGGACCTGCCATCTGTCTGACCACTCTGGGACCTGCCACCAGTCTGACCACTCTGGGACCTGCCACCAGTCTGACCACTCTGGGACCTATGGTGCCACCAGTCTGACCGCTCTGGGACATATGGTGCCACCAGTCTGACCTCTCTGGGACCTGCCATCAGTCTGACCACTCTGGGACCTGCCACCAGTCTGACCACTCTGGGACCTATGGTGCCACCAGTCTGACCACTCTGGGACATATGGTGCCACCAGTCTGACCGCTCTGGGACCTATGGTGCCACCAGTCTGACCGCTCTGGGACCTATGGTGCCACCAGTCTGACCACTCTGGGACATATGGTGCCACCAGTCTGACCACTCTGGGACCTATGGTGTCACCAGTCTGACCACTCTGGGACCTGCCACCAGTCTGACCACTCTGGGACCTGCCACCAGTCTGACCACTCTGGGACCTACGGTGCCACCAGTCTGACCACTCTGGGACCTACAGTGCCACCAGTCTGACCACTCTGGGACCTGCCACCAGTCTGACCTCTCTGGGACCTGCCACCAGTCTGACCACTCTGGGACCTGCCAATAGTCTGACCACTCTGGGACCTACAGTGCCACCAGTCTGACCGCTCTAGGAACTATGGTGCCACCAGTCTAACCACTCTGGGACCTATGGTGCCTCCAGTCTGACCGCTCTGGGACCGGCCACCAGTCTGACCACTCTGGGACCTATGGTGCTACCAGTCTGACCTCTCTGGGACCTGCCACCAGTCTGACTGCTCTTGGACCTGCCACAAGTCTGACCACTATGGGACCTTTCACCAGTCTGACCACTCTGGGACCTGCCACCACTCTGACCACTCTGGGACCTATGATGCCACCAGTCTGACCACTCTGGGACCTATGGTGCCACCAGTCTGACAACTTTGGAACCTATGGTGCCACCAGTTTGACCACTCTGGGACCTGCCAACAGTCTGACCACTCTGGGACCTGCCACCAGTCTGACCACTCTGGGACCTACGGTGCCACCAGTCTGACCGCTCTGTGACATAGGGTGTCACCAGTCTGACCGCTCTGGAACCTATGGTGCCACCAGTCTGACCACTCTGGGATCTGCCACCAGTCTGACCACTCTGGGACCTATGGTGTCACCAGTCTGACCACTCTGGGACCTGCCACCAGTCTGACCACTCTGGGACCTATGGTGCCACCAGTCTGACCACTCTGGGACCTATGGTGCCACCAGTCTGACCACTCTGGGACCTATGGTGCCACTAGTCTGACCACTCTGGGACCTGCCACCAGTCTGACCACTCTTGGACCTGCCACCAGTCTGACCACTCTGGGACCTGCCACCAGTCTGACCACTCTGGGACCTATGGTGCCACCAGTCTGACCGCTCTGGGACATATGGTGCCACCAGTCTGACCTCTCTGGGACCTGCCACCAGTCTGACCACTCTGGGACCTGCCACCAGTCTGACCACTCTGGGACCTATGGTGCCACCAGTCTGACCACTCTGGGACATATGGTGCCACCAGTCTGACCGCTCTGGGACCTATGGTGCCACCAGTCTGACCGCTCTGGGACCTATGGTGCCACCAGTCTGACCACTCTGGGACATATGGTGCCACCAGTCTGACCACTCTGGGACCTATGGTGTCACCAGTCTGACCACTCTGGGACCTGCCACCAGTCTGACCACTCTGGGACCTGCCACCAGTCTGACCACTCTGGGACCTACGGTGCCACCAGTCTGACCACTCTGGGACCTACAGTGCCACCAGTCTGACCACTCTGGGACCTCCCACCAGTCTGACCTCTCTGGGACCTGCCACCAGTCTGACCGCTCTGGAACCTATGGTGCCACCAGTCTGACCACTCTGGGATCTGCCACCAGTCTGACCACTCTGGGACCTATGGTGTCACCAGTCTGACCACTCTGGGACCTGCCACCAGTCTGACCACTCTGGGACCTATGGTGCCACCAGTCTGACCACTCTGGGACCTATGGTGCCACCAGTCTGACCACTCTGGGACCTATGGTGCCACTAGTCTGACCACTCTGGGACCTGCCATCTGTCTGACCACTCTGGGACCTGCCACCAGTCTGACCACTCTGGGACCTGCCACCAGTCTGACCACTCTGGGACCTATGGTGCCACCAGTCTGACCGCTCTGGGACATATGGTGCCACCAGTCTGACCTCTCTGGGACCTGCCATCAGTCTGACCACTCTGGGACCTGCCACCAGTCTGACCACTCTGGGACCTATGGTGCCACCAGTCTGACCACTCTGGGACATATGGTGCCACCAGTCTGACCGCTCTGGGACCTATGGTGCCACCAGTCTGACCGCACTGGGACCTATGGTGCCACCAGTCTGACCACTCTGGGACATATGGTGCCACCAGTCTGACCACTCTGGGACCTATGGTGTCACCAGTCTGACCACTCTGGGACCTGCCACCAGTCTGACCACTCTGGGACCTGCCACCAGTCTGACCACTCTGGGACCTACGGTGCCACCAGTCTGACCACTCTGGGACCTACAGTGCCACCAGTCTGACCACTCTGGGACCTGCCACCAGTCTGACCTCTCTGGGACCTGCCACCAGTCTGACCACTCTGGGACCTGCCAATAGTCTGACCACTCTGGGACCTACAGTGCCACCAGTCTGACCGCTCTAGGAACTATGGTGCCACCAGTCTAACCACTCTGGGACCTATGGTGCCTCCAGTCTGACCGCTCTGGGACCGGCCACCAGTCTGACCACTCTGGGACCTATGGTGCTACCAGTCTGACCTCTCTGGGACCTGCCACCAGTCTGACTGCTCTTGGACCTGCCACAAGTCTGACCACTATGGGACCTTTCACCAGTCTGACCACTCTGGGACCTGCCACCAGTCTGACCACTCTGGGACCTATGATGCCACCAGTCTGACCACTCTGGGACCTATGGTGCCACCAGTCTGACAACTTTGGAACCTATGGTGCCACCAGTTTGACCACTCTGGGACCTGCCAACAGTCTGACCACTCTGGGACCTGCCACCAGTCTGACCACTCTGGGACCTACGGTGCCACCAGTCTGACCGCTCTGTGACATAGGGTGTCACCAGTCTGACCGCTCTGGAACCTATGGTGCCACCAGTCTGACCACTCTGGGATCTGCCACCAGTCTGACCACTCTGGGACCTATGGTGTCACCAGTCTGACCACTCTGGGACCTGCCACCAGTCTGACCACTCTGGGACCTATGGTGCCACCAGTCTGACCACTCTGGGACCTATGGTGCCACCAGTCTGACCACTCTGGGACCTATGGTGCCACTAGTCTGACCACTCTGGGACCTGCCACCAGTCTGACCACTCTGGGACCTGCCACCAGTCTGACCACTCTGGGACCTGCCACCAGTCTGACCACTCTGGGACCTATGGTGCCACCAGTCTGACCGCTCTGGGACATATGGTGCCACCAGTCTGACCTCTCTGGGACCTGCCACCAGTCTGACCACTCTGGGACCTGCCACCAGTCTGACCACTCTGGGACCTATGGTGCCACCAGTCTGACCACTCTGGGACATATGGTGCCACCAGTCTGACCGCTCTGGGACCTATGGTGCCACCAGTCTGACCGCTCTGGGACCTATGGTGCCACCAGTCTGACCACTCTGGGACATATGGTGCCACCAGTCTGACCACTCTGGGACCTATGGTGTCACCAGTCTGACCACTCTGGGACCTGCCACCAGTCTGACCACTCTGGGACCTGCCACCAGTCTGACCACTCTGGGACCTACGGTGCCACCAGTCTGACCACTCTGGGACCTACAGTGCCACCAGTCTGACCACTCTGGGACCTCCCACCAGTCTGACCTCTCTGGGACCTGCCACCAGTCTGACCACTCTGGGACCTGCCACCAGTCTGACCACTCTGGGACCTACAGTGCCACCAGTCTGACCGCTCTAGGAACTATGGTGCCACCAGTCTAACCACTCTGGGACCTATGGTGCCTCCAGTCTGACCGCTCTGGGACCGGCCACCAGTCTGACCACTCTGGGACCTATGGTGCCACCAGTCTGACCTCTCTGGGACCTGCCACCAGTCTGACCACTCTGTGACCTATCTCCAGTCTGACCGCTCTGGGACCTGCCACCAGTCTGACTGCTCTTGGACCTGCCACCAGTCTGACCACTCTGGGACCTTTCACCAGTCTGACCACTCTGGGACCTGCCAACAGTCTGACCACTCTGGGACCTATGATGCCACCAGTCTGACCACTCTGGGACCTATGGTGCCACCAGTCTGACCACTCTGGAACCTATGGTGCCACCAGTTTGACCACTCTGGGACCTGCCAACAGTCTGACCACTCTGGGACCTGCCACCAGTCTGACCACTCTGTGACATAGGGTGTCACCAGTCT